>NC_056747.1:45608628-45903628 GCF_019279795.1 Protopterus annectens | reverse complement strand
CAGAAAATCAGATCAATTATTTGTATTATTTTCAGATTCGAAATTGGGTAAACCAATTACCAAAATAACCTTAGCTAAATGGTTAACTGATTGTATTTCATTTATTTACCAGAAATTAGGTTTTTGTTTACCAAAACCTGTAAAAGCTCAGTCTACCAGGTTTATAGCAACCTGTTCAGTATTTTTATCCAGATCTTCCTTGGATGATATTTGTGCAGCTGCAACTTGGACTAAACATCATACCTTTATTGCTTATTACAAATTGGATCTGGTCTCTAGGGGAAGAGCAACCCTTGGCTCAGAAGTGTTCAGGAATATCTTTCCTTAGAGTCCTCCCAGGATTTAGGTAGTTGGAGACTCTGTCCCAGCAGTTGAGGGATGAATGAAAATGACAACATCAGATAAAGAAGTTATGTACTCACCATAATGTTCCATCTGTGTTATCCATTCTTCCTCAACTTCCCTTCCTGCAACCCACCTGCTAATTTGACCTCTGGAAGGATCAGAATATGCTACAGGAACCAGTGTTCCATTATTTGAGCTCCAAATACTGATTTGATATTTGTTATTTTCTATACTGACTAAAGGTCAGCAATCAAGATCTGAGGTATGGTAGGGGACTACTGCATTATGGGTAAGGGAGGAGCTCAAGAGCTTTCAGTGTTCCATGAGCTGTTAAAAGCGGCTGTATCAAATCAGAGGGTCAGATCCAAACCCAACAATTGAGGAAGAATGAAAATGGACAACACAGATGGATCATTATAGTGAGTACATAATTTCTTTTTTTCCAAACCAATTTTCAGAAATCTTCTTTCATTCCTTCATACAGAATTATATTCCTGGGGTGTCTATTAGATTCTGCCGTGGGAAGAGCCTTTTTTACTCCAGACAAAGTATACATTAGTTTTTTCTGAGTTTTTCCAGTTTAAGCCATACATATGTAAGGAAGTTTCTCAACATTATGCAGCATATGGCATCTGTGATCCTTTTGCTTCCCCTGGCCAGACTCCACGTGAGAAAAATACAATGGTACCTCAGGTCAGTCTGGATTCAGCATCTACACTTTGTCTTTTCAGATCCTAGTTCTGTTCATAGGTACATAGGTAAGTACCAGGCAAGCAGTTTGCGGATCATTACAAGCCTAGCCAAAAAAAAAACTATTTAAAAGTTACCTCTAACTTCAAAGAGGGCAAGACAAGATAGGCTGGGGAGAATTTGAGGTTTCCCATCAGTTATCTGTGTTGACCTTGAAGGTGGCAAGGGTGCTACTCTGCTTGATATGTAGTGTAATTTTTTCCAGAACTGAGAAATTTTTTGGGATAGAAATCTATCAAGCAAACATGTCTTATCTGCTGATGAAGGCTTAGCTCCTTTAACAGAATATTTTAGATGCCATTATTTTTGCAAAGGAATATGAGGTAAAATAGGGTTGGATCTTTCATAGCTCAAATGGCTAGGCACAGATCTCCACAGGGGAGTTTTTTAGAGACTGAGTATAGAGAAAGGGATGATAGTTTCTCCTGATAATTAAGATGCCTAAAGGTGCATTATATTCAATAATGGGTGTGATAAGATGAGTAAAGTGGAAATAAGATTGTTTTGCATCTAGTGAAGATGTCTTTGAGAATTAGATGAGCCAGATAAAAGGTTTTCTGAGCTACTGTAGTGACATGCTGGTCAAATGATAAGGAATTATCAACAAGAGTGCCTAAATCTCTTACTACAGTGTCTGATTTGAGGGGTATATCACCTACAAATATGGTAAGAGAAATTGTTTTCATCTTTTGTTATACATTTCATTATCCCTCACAACTGGGTCTTGGATCCGATGGTGGATCTGATCTGGCACTTTACAGACATGGATTCAAGGCTTGAGCTCCTCCCTCTCCCATAATTCCCTTCTGCACACTAACCCTCAGATCTTGTTTGCTGCGTTTAAGCAAGGACTTGATTCCTGGCTCAGAGCTGCTTTCATTGATTTTTCACAGAATCTTTTTCAGATAAGAGATTTGTTTCTTTATTAAGACTAATAGTTTTCATTCTAATTATCCTCCTTTCCTGTTTCTAGCTGTCGCTGGCGTTAGGGCTTTGTGGTTGTCCCCGCCCTTCCTTGTCAGTACTTGGGACCTTTTTTGATTTCTATCAGGCTTAGGCTATTCCTAGTTGTAGTGGTGTTAGTTCTCCTCTTTTTTTACAGTTTTCTTGACTGAGTTTTTTTTGCTGTATTTGAGTATGTGTGTGTTTGTGTGTGTGTGTGTTTAGACAAGTATGTCTGAGAAAGACAAAACTATACGTTTTAAGATTTTAAGAGGTGCTCTTCTTGTGGACAGAAGATGCCTAATTCTGACGCCTACACAAAGTATGTTTATTGTTTGGGCACCGACCACCTTGAGGCCGATTGCTCTGTATGTGTGGCATTCAACCCTTGAGCACTGGTAGATCACTGGAACAAATTGTTGCTGAAGGGCATAGCTCAAGTGGGTCCCTTTGTCTCTGGGTCCCCATCTTCTGCTGGTCTTAAGGAGTCCAAGAGGGAAGCCCCTTCTGTTTCCCAGGGGCTTTTCCTCCTGTGCCACAAAAACACCCTAAGCAGTCAGATCTGAGATCTCTGGATCTAAAACTGTCTTTGGACTTCTCAGATCTGGTGTCTTAGGATCTGTCCATAACTGCCAAGGTCTCTTTGGATCAGAGGCCCTCAGATCCTATTGCATTTCTGTATCCTTTAGATCCAGCATTACTTCTTGAGGATTCTCCTTCAGGATCCACCAGGGATCTGAAGCACTTGGTTGCAAGATGTTGGAGCCAATCTCTGGACTTGAGGCATCATAGGGTAGCCTTGGCATCCAGGCTGGCTTCCCCACCTAAATCTACCCATTATCCAGCCTCCTCTAGATCCTATAGGAGCCTTTTGCCCACTGATATGGACAGGATGATGAGAAGCTTTCTTAGGGCCCAGATAGAGAAGGGTCTTTTGCCATCTCGACCCCACTCTGGTTCAGCGAGATCCCTGGCCCCAAGGTTGCCCTCTCCTCTTCCAATTCTTCCTGTTTCAAAACTTTAGGACCCAGATTATCTGAGTGAGATGTCAGTAGGTCCAAGAGTGCGTGCTTTCCAAACTCCAGCAGGGTCCCTGACCAGCTCGATCTGTGTACTTGAAAGCTTTTAGAACTGGCCCATCTACTTCCTGAGTTCCCTTATCAGATGAGCTCATTGATCTTATTGTGCACAGGGCATGGAAGGAACCTGACACTGGGAACCTGTCCCTAAGAAGGCTGACAGTTTTTTGAGCCCTCCTTCAGACAGGATGCTTTGGAGCATGGGTGTTCCAGTCAATGCCATTGTGGTCACTGCAGCCACCAAAAAGGAGCTGGCTGAACAGAGTTCCACCATCCCCAGAACAGGGAGTCTCGAGCGATCAACAGACATGGGAGGTGTATCTACCCCTCAGCCACGTTTGGTCTGAGAACTCTTAATTATTTGGTAGATTTTACCCACCTCCAAAGAGATCTGGCTACTGAACTAACCAAATCTCTTTCAGAGTTGATGTCTGTGGAGGACCTCAACAAGGTATCTCCTAGGCTCACCACTCTATCGCCTGTTGCTAATTCCTCAATGATGTTGATCTCTAATGCTGTGGAGGGCAACTCTCAAGTGGCCGCTGCAGGCATTGCCTTGAGATGTCATGCATGGTTGTGGTTATGTGAGTTCATGGAACCCTTCAAGGCGTCTTTCACAAATACCCCCTTTGATGGCTCCTCACTTTTTGGACCATCAGTCAAGGAGATTTTGACCCACAGTGAGCAGGAAGAGAAGAGTCTGTTGGCAGTGGTCATCAAGTTTTCTACCCTGCAAAGGTCTTTTTCCACAAACCAGAGGGGAGGTAAGAAACTTTGGTTCCGGAAGTCACATAGTTGCTTCCTAGACGCTCCAGAGGATTCCTGTTCCAGAGGCAAGGGAAGAGAGTTCTATGGCAGATGCCACCGTAGGGGCCAAGGGGGTCCTCAGAATCAGGGCTTTGGGAAACCGTTCTCCAAGTAGCTCTTTCAGCACCCCTGAGGTATTGTCCAATTGTCCTGCCCTGGAGGCAGTTGGGTCAGATCTCGTTGCACCCAAATGCCTGGATAGCCATAACAAATGATCAGTGGGTGCTCAGTATCATATCCAGGGGTTATTACATTCCCTTTTTCCAACCTCCTCCAAGTCCCAAGAGAGTTCGCCCCAGTGTGCCACCCAGTCAGAGAGAACTGACCCAGTTCTAAAACTTCTAGAATAAATAGCTATCCAGGTAGTCCTAGCAGGACAAAGAGGGTCCAGAACTTATTCTCGCTTCTTTTTGCTGCAAAAAAAACACTGGGGACCTGCACCTGATTTTGGACCTCAGCAAGTTGAATCTGTTTGTGAAGACGTTGAAGTTCCAGATGGTAACTGTTCAGTCCATCATTCCACTGTTGCGGAAGAATGAGTGGATGTGTTCCATAGACCTCCAGGATGCCTACTATCACGTCAAGATAGACAGATGCTTCAGGAGGCATCTGCACTTCTGACTGGAAGCCGATCCTTTTCAGTTCAGAGCCCTGCCCTTTGGACTCACAACAGCCCTCTGGGTGTTTACCAAATGCTTTGCAGTAATAGTGGCTCACCTGAGACTGCAGGGATTCCAGGTTTTTCCATACTTGGACAGTTGGCTCCTCACTGCATCCAGAAGACATTGGCTGATGTTAGCTACACAGTACCTTTTGCAGACCTTCGACAACTAGGCATTATGGTCACTTTGGCCAATATTGAAACTGACTCTTGTGCAAAGCCAGGAAATCATAGGGACCCAACTCAACAAAGGGACAGCAATGGTAGCTTTACCACGTCAAAGAATGGACTTGATCAGGCAGCAGGTCAGGGCCATTCTAGAGGTCACGTTGCCACAGGCGCATCTTATTCTCAAGGCCTTGGGGTCCAGGTCAGCAACTGTCCTCCTTGTCACACTGGTGAGGTATTACATCTGAGTACTTCAGTGGATGTTAGCAGTCCAGTAGTCCAGTCTTTATGATCCGATGTCTATGCCAATACCGCTGGCACTCATTTGCAAACAAAATCTACAGTGGTGGCTTTTGTCAGAGGATGTCTTCCAAGGCAGATCCTTTTCTCTTCTCCCTCCCACAGCAACAGTGACCATGGAAGCTTCCCTGTTTTGTTGGGGCATCATTTTTAGGGCAGAACAGCTCAAGGCACGTGGATCCCTACAGAGTCCAAGTTGGACGTAAACATCCCAGAGATGAGAGCAGTCCTCCTGATGTTGCAAGCCTTTCAGGATTGCCTTTATCAGGGATGATTGCAGCGGCTACAGACAACATGTCAGTGGTCTGGTATATCAACAAGCAGGGGGGAACATGTATTTACCCACTGTGCAAAGAGGCCATGAGAGTGTGGGAATGGGCAATTTCTTCCACTCGCTTTCTTCTTGCAACGCACATGCCCGGGGAGTCCAACGTGTTTGAAGACAGACTCAGCAGGTCCATCTTGAGCCTGCATGAGTGGTCCCTAAATCCATCCATGACGTCTTAGATAGTCAGCCAATGGGACAAACCTTTCTGTGACCTTTTTCCATCCCCAATGAACAAGAAATGCAGCAGGTACTTTGCCCTGATTCCTCCAGAGGGGCAGTCCCCGAGGGATGCTCTAGTCCATGATTGGCCTCCAAGTCTCCTTTATGCATATCCACCAACCCCATAGATCTCTAAGGTACTGCAGAAAGCCCACAGACTAAAGTGTTCCATGATTCTCATTGCCCCTTTCTGGCCTCGTCAGGTGTGGCTTCCCTTCCTATGGTTTAATTTGAAGCATCCACCTTGGATACTGGATCCCATACCAGATCTCATCTGTCATCCCTCTGAGCTGCAAACTCCAAACCTTCGGTCCCTTCATCTAACCGCATGGTTTCTCCACTTTCCATGATTCTAAGAGAGTCCAGGCTGGCTTCTCCTGTTAGGAAAATTATTCTAGCCTCTCAGAAACCTTCATCTCAAAAACTCTATAGCAGTAAGGGGAAACGTTTTTCCTTTTGGGCTGCGGAAAGACATCTTGACTTTCCCAGCTCCAGTTTCAGATATCCTTCTGTTTTTATCATCCCTTTGTCAAGAAGGTGCCAGCTTCTCTACCATAAAACTGCAATTGCAGCTGTTTCTAATTTTCATATTAATAGGAGCCTACCTTTTCCTCCAGACTATGAAAGGCCTTTATGAAAGATGTTTTTCTCCTCAGGTCTCCTGTCAAAGATCCTTCTCCCCCTATGATGGTGCAGTCTCCCACTCAAAGTCCATTTGAGCCAGCTCATTCCTTGATATTAAATTCCTATCTTGGAAGACAGCATTACTTGTAGCCATAACTTCAGCTAAGAGGGTCTGTCTTCCAATCCACGATATATCATTTGTCATAAGGACAGGGTGGCCTTGAGAACTAATCCTTCTTTCATGCCCAAGGTAGCCACTGAAAATAATATTAACCAATCTATTTTGTTATCTGTCTTTTTTCCAAATCATTCTAACAATGGCGACTAGCTTCTTCATACTTTGGATGTACATAGACAAAGATTTTACTTGTACAGGACTAAATCTTTTAGGACATCTGATCAATTGTTTGTAGCCTTCTCTAAATGGATTTCAAACTGTAGTTCCATTGTTTACTCTCTCAGGAACTTGGAGTTACCTCACCCGCCTAATGATAACTCTCTGGTCTGTCTGGACTTTGTCAGCCTTCTCTGCGTGGGTGTCCATAGATGGCGTTTGTGCTGCAGCCACTTGGTCAATTCCTCATACCTTTGTTTCTCATTGCAAAGTGGATATGGTCTCCAGAAACCATAGGGCTGCCCAGGATATTTTTGTAGCTGGGGATATGTATATATACATATATATATATATATATATATATATATATATATATATATATATATATATATAGATATAAATATATTTGTTTTTCTCTGGGTTTCACACACCAATCTCTATCTGAGGGTTAGAGTGCAGAAGGGGATTATGGAAGAGGGAGGAGCTCAAGCCTTGAATCTATTGTGAAGTGCTGGATTGGATCCAACATTGGTTCCAAGACCCAGTCATGAGGAATAATGAAATAGGATAACACAGATGCCAAGTTATAGTAAGTACATAACTGTTGATCTGGTGCTGTCTGTGTCATTATTGATCACGGATAGGTTTAGGATCTGACATCGAATCTGAGCCGGCACTAATAAGGCAGTTCCTGAGCTTAAGCTCCTCCCTTTCCCAAGATCCCTAGCTACCCACAACCCCCTGATCTCTTTTGCCGCAGTTAGTGAAAAGACATGCTTCTGCTGCTCAAGTAGATCTTTTTTCAGTTAAGTAGCCTTTTTCCCTTTTTCTTGGGGTTTTGTCTTCCTTTCTTTATCCTATCTATCCATTAGTTAGTTTCCTCCCCTCTTGGTAGTGAGTTAGGTTAGTTTTGCTTAATTTAGTTTATATAGGTTCATAGGTAGGTACTAGGCTATTGTCCCAAGGGCCTAAGTAAGCCTAGCCAAAAAGGTTCCCTGGTTTACGCCACCCAAGAAAGTTATTTTTCTGTGCCCCTGTCGAGCAGAGCCACAGAAGTGATCCCTGGGGTGTATTTCCTATTTCCCATCCACTTATCAAGATTTTTCTTGAAGAGTGCTAATGAGGAACTTTTCTTGATATAGATGGGTAGCTTGTTCCAGAGTATGAGTAGTCTCTGGGACAGGAATCTATCCCTCCAGCATGTCCTGTTTATTGTGGTGACAAGGTTTAGCTCCCTAGAGCGTGTAGCTCGGAGGGATTGGAATTTCTTTAGTTGTAGGATGTCCAACAACTCTGGGTTTGACATAGCTTTATATGTTAGGCAGAAATCACCTTGGAGTAGGCGATATACTACGGAGTAAAGCTGGAGTTTTTTGAGATGGAAAGTGTAGGGCATCTGTTTGAGGCCAGTAATCCTCTTTGTGAGGTACTTCTGTGGCCTTTCCAGCTACTGCAGATGTCTTGTGAGGTACATTCCAAAAGGGGCATTGTACTCTATAATGGGTCTGAGTGTCAAGTAGAGGGGAACAATGACCTCTTTTTTCCTAGATGAGAACCCTTTTGTGATGATGTGTGCCAGGTTTTCCTGACTACTGTAGCAATGTGATTATCAAAGGAGAGACTACTGTCCACCTGGGTCCCAAGGTCTCTTATCATACATTCAGCGTTAAGTAGACTGCCGCCTATGTGGTAGTTCATGGGTACAGAGTTTTTACCAAAGGGGATGACAGTGCACATTTTGGCATTGAGCTTGAGGCAATGGCTCTGACACTAGGCATCTGTCTCAGTGAGGCCCTTCTGTAGGATGTCCACATAATTTGGGGAGTCAATTATGGCTCCTAGTTTGCAGTCATCTGCGAAGTTCATTAGCCAAAGGCCTTCTGTGTTAGCCTGTACTTCAAAGAAGTAGATACCAAACAGGAGAAGTCCCAGGACTGAACCATGTGGTACTCCACTTGTCACTGGTTTGAAATCAGATTTGGAGTCTGCAACTTTTACAGTGTGGGTTCTGTCAGTGAGGCAATTGGCAACCCATCTTGTGACATAGGGATTTATACCTAGTTTAGTGAGTTTAGTTATAATTCTAGAATGGGGGATGGTGTTGAAAGCCTTGGCGAGGTCAAGATAGGCTGTGTGAACTACCTTACCCCTGTCTACAGCTTTGGTGACTGCCTCAAAGAAGTTGATCAGGTTCAGCAAGCATGATCTGCCTTTCACAAACCCGAACTGGCTGGGGTTCAGAGTTTGGAGGTTACCAATGTCTTTGTTTATGAGTTCCATGATGATATGTTTCATGGCCTTACAGACCAGGCTTATCAGGCTAATAGGGCGATAGTTCCCAAGATCAGTGGTGGCTGCCACTTTGTGGAGTGGGATAACTGTTGTTGTGCGCTATTCAGTGGGCACAGAGCCTGATGTGAGACTATGATTGAACATGGTGCTTAGGTGGGGAGCCAGTTCATTCTGAAGTTCATGGAAAACACAGCCTGGGATGTTGTCTGGTCCCATGGATGCTGTGTTTTTGGCTTTAGAGAGTGCAGCTTTTACCTGTGTAGTTGTTATTACAGGGACTCTGCATTCTTCCTGTATAGATATGGGCCCTTTACTGGGTGAGAGGGGGTTAAAGTTAGCACTGAACCTATCTGCCAGGACGTTGGCAATATCAGTTGGTTCTGTAATTTTCATGCCATTGTGCTGTAACTCTGAGCAGACCTGGGTGTTGCCATTGAGATTCATGACATAGCTATAGAATGGTTTGTGGTTGTCCCTAGAATCAGTGGTGATTTTGTTTTCGTATATAGCTTTGGAGTATCTTATAAGGGATCTCACCCTCTTACTGTGGCTGACTATGGAACTTCTCCACTCATGGGATTTTACTTTCTTTTGCAACAGTTTCTTACCTCTGTTGTAGAGTTTGTTTATGGCAGGGGACCACCAGATTGGCTTCCTTTTTTGGAGGATAGCGTCTTGGTTCTGTTTGAGATAGCACACTCCATGCACTCGTGTAAGTGCTTATAGCATGCATCTTTGTAGGATTCAGCAGTCGTAACTCTATTATCCATCTCCATGGGTGTCATGAAGTTCGCCACTTCTGTCTTAAGAAGCATGAACTTGTCTTTGGAGAAATCTTTTACCATGATTTCCTTAATGCTGGGTGGGGGCGGGATGTGGATATCTAGGGTGATTAGCTTATGGTCGGATCTGACCAATGAGGAGTTGACTTCAGGTGTGGAACACCGATCACTCATGTTGGTAATGACTAGGTCTAGGATATTGTTGCCCCTGGTGGGGGTGTGGATAAGTTGATCCAAGGCATTGGAATTTATGAATTCCAGAAAGCATTGAATGAAGGAGTTGGTACATGAGTAGTTTTCCCAGTTAATGGTGGGGTAGTTGAAATCGCCCATTATTAGGGTGTTTGGTTGAACCCCAATATTTTCCAGTATATCAAGAAAAGAGAAGTGGGAATCCTGGGGCATGGTGGGGGATCTGTAACAAGCTACAATTTGGATTGCAGTTTTGCCCAGAGTTAGTTGCACTTGGATAACCTCAGATGCATTATGCTGAGCAACTAGACTGGAGGTGTGGATATCCTTAATGAATATGGACACAACTCCGCCTTTGGTGTTCTGGTCCAGATTAGGTGGCCGAAAAGTGTGGTATGAGTTATAGTCTAGTAATGCAGGAGTGCTGTCTGGAGCCTTGAACCAGGTCTCAGTCACTGCACAGATTCTGATGTTCTCCATTTTAAGGAGTGCCTCGAGGGAGTGCATTTTGAGATTTAGACTTCTAGCATTGAGTAGCATAGCACTGAGTAGCATTAATCTCAGTTTTTGTTTGCCTGTTCCTGTTACAGTGGTGAATTTGTCATGTGAACCTTGCCTAAAAAAGGCACTATAGGGGCAGCAAGAGCCTTAGCAACTATCCGGAATCCCACGGGTGACAGGTGCAGGCCATCTCTGGCAAAGCATCATGGTCTGTTGACCATGTCGTCCCAGGCAGACAAATACTGGATCCCCTTAGAATGACATCAGAAGCTTAGCCAGTTGTTGAAGTCAATCATTTTGTCCTTGTATTGCGGTATCATTCTGGGTGATGGCAGGATGCTACTCAGGGCTAGGGTCATACCTGCCTGGGCTACAAGATCGGAGAGCTCTTCCATGTCTCTCTCCATGTAGTCCACAGAGGTACGTCTCAGGTCATTCACACCAACATGGACAATGACAGAGTCATATTTGTACTTGTGGAGTGACCTGAGTGCGTGGGTTATGTGGTGGATCCTGGCACCCAACAGGCAGCTGACAGTAACCTTCTCTTTGTTTAGCCTGGTGAGTGGGACATCAGTCTGCCTGACTATAGAGGCACCTATGACTAGTGTGTTGGGTACGTTGTTTTGCCTTATGGGCTGTGGTTGAGTGGCACACTGAGTCTGTGGGCTGTGTGTCATTTGGGTTGTGTTGAGTGGTGGAGGTTGCCTGCATTTCTGCTTTGGAGGTTTCTGTTGCTTGAGCAGATTATTATTGAGAGCCTCTGCGAATGTTTTTGTGTTTCTATGTGTGGATTTTGGTGGTGTAGGTTTAGTGAGACTTTGTGATGAGTGTGGTGTGGTGCAAGTGTTTACCTTCTCCTCTTGACTGTCAAGATCAGTCTTGGTTGGAGAGAGCTTTACCTCCAGTTTGGCTAGATAAGTGCATCTGTCACAGGTTGTGGTGTTGGGTGGTAGGAGGAGAGGTTTGTCTGTGTACTTGGGGCAATTGCTCCATTGCCCCAAGATGCCGAGATTCATTAGATAGACAGGAAAGAACACTGGGAGCTGACCCTTGGACATGCCTGAATAAAAAAATACTTTCCTCTAGACAAGTGAAGAAAGTGAGTATAAGATCTGTTTTTCCTCTAAGCAAGTGAGGAAAGTAAGTACAAAAACTGTTTTCCTCTAGGTAAAGAGTAAGGTTGAGTGCTGTAGTAATTTGTAGCTTAGTTAGTGCTAGCAACAAGTTCTGAACAAGTGCTGTGCACGAATAAGCAAATTCAAGTGCTAAAACTAAGAATCTGTACCTGGATCTTGTTGTAGATAGGCTCCCTAGTGCTTATCACTCCCACTGATAAGCTAGAATGTTTTCCTCCAACACAGAAAGCCTTGGGGGGCTCAGAAGCTTACAAACAGTCCTGAATACAGCAAATCTGTATCTGGACTAGACCAGTCACAGGAAAGGTGGGAAACAAGTGCAAAAGGAGGCTTTTAAACCAGAAAGTTGAAAGAGACAGAAAAACTGCCCAAATGGCCAATAAACTACAATTTCTGGCCCAGAAATCACTCTTGTGATAGATAGGCTACCTAGTGCTTACCACTCCCACTGATAAGCTAGAAGGCTTCCCTCCAACACAGAAAGGCTTGGGGGGGGGGGCTCAGAAGCTTACAAGCAGTCCTGAATACAGCAAATCTTTATCTGGACTAGACTAGTCACAGGAAAAGTGGGAAACAAGCGCAAATGCGGGCTTTTAAACCAGAAGGTTGAAAGATATGGAAAAACTGCCCAAACGGCCAGTAAACTACAATTTTTGTGCCAGAAACCACTCTTGTGGTAGATAGGCTACCTAGTGCGTACCACTCCCACTGATAAGCTAGAAGGCTTCTCTCCAACACAGAAAGGGTTGGGGGGCTCAGAAGCTATTTTAAGGTCCTTACGTGGGTTTCCACTCTTTTCTCTTCCATGGCTTAATTATTCTTCCCTTCCCCCTTTTTTCTCCCCCCCACCCCGGTTCTGTTGTTGTGCTGTGTGCGGGCAGTGTGTGTGTGTGTGTGTGTGTGTGTGTGTGTGTGTGTGTGTGTGTGTGTGTGTGTGTGTGTGAGAGAGATAGTGGAATGTCTGAGAAACTCATTGGTTTCAAAAGGTGCTCCTCATGTGATCCAAAAAATGCCCCATTCCATCTCATAAAAGGAGTGCGTCTACTGCCTTGCAGAGCCCCATTTGGAGGTTGAGTGTGATATTTGCACGGGCTTCAACCCCAGGGCTCTCCTAGACTGCATAAACAAGCTTCTCCTCAAAGGGCTGGCCAAAGGGGGTCCCCTGGTTTCTGGGTCTCCTTCTAAGCCCTCCTCTGATCCCAAGAGGAAGACTTCTTCCTCATGGGATTCTTCTTCCAAAAAGCTGAGGCTCCCGGATCACAGCTCCTCAAAACCAAGAAAAGCATCTCTAGCTTCGGATCTGGGCTCTTCTGCTCTGAGATCCCCAGCTTCTGTTGTCAGATCCGAGACCTTGGAGGTCATCGGATCCAAGTCAGCATAGACTGTCCTCAGATCCTACCTATCCATTGAATCCGACAGCTGTACCGTCCACATCTTCGGATCCATATGGGCCCTCAGATATGACAGTTTTTTCGGATGAGATTTTTGTTATTGAAGATTCCCCCTCCAGACACAGGAGTTCGGATTCAGGTCTTCAGAGCAGTTCTTCCTCCCAAGACCATAGACTCTCAGCTAGGTCGGGACATTCTTTGCTGTTTTCTGGTTCTACCAGGAGTCTGCTCCCTTCTGATATGGATAAGATGATGAGCTTTTTCAATGCCTAAATCGAACTGCATTTTTTGCCATCCCCTGCCCACGTGCCTAGGGGATCATACCTAGCCACGTGGGGATCTTACCTAGCCACAGGAGTCCTGTGGCTAGGTAAGATCCCCATGTGCCTAGGGGATCTTACCTAGCCACAGGACTCCTCCCTCCCTGACCGACCCATTCAGGTTCAGTCCCCCGGGATCAGGGCTTCCCCAAGGAGAGACCAGTGGTGTCAGGCATCTCTACCCTTCCAGCACAGTTGAAGTCCCTTGTGGGTTCAGTTCCATTGCCCTTGGAGATGGTGGTGCCTTGGCACCGAGAGGTTGGTGGGGGTCACAGGGGAGTGGGATTGCAACCAGAGTTTTTGGACCACTCTATACCCCTAGGGGCTTCCGCCTTGGGCTGCTCGGGACTGATATCATCTGGGAACATCATTGCTGCATTGGGGTCACCTCCCCCTTCCCAGTCAGTTGCAGTCTGTGGGGGGGGGCTCTGTCCAGCCCGTCAGCTTTCCAGGCGATAGAGAAGACTGTCTCTGGATGGGCAGTAGCCGCTTCCTCAGCCCTGAATCCCCCCCCAGCTCCTATCGATATTGGAAGGTGAAACCTCATCATCCTACCAGGGTCAGCCCTCCCGTGAGCGTCTTCAGACGGGTATTGCTCCCATTGGGGTCCCTTCCTCTTCCGAGTCCTCCCCAGAGCCCTCCATGGAGGAACCTCCTCGGAAAAGAACGTGCAAGAACAGGCACTTGGACTCCCCCTCGAGACTCTCTCACTGAAGACACAGATTTCGAGGAAGGTGACAGGTCCCTCAGGCTTCCATCTGAGGAGGTGTCCTTCAGGGACATCCTCAAGTTCCTGAAAGAGCTAGGGGGTTGATCTTCCCCCATGCTGTCTTCAGATGAATCTGTGTTCCTGAAGGTGTTTGGGATGGGCCCATCTTCTAACTGGGTGTCTTCCCCTGTCAGTGAGCTCATTCATCTCATTTCTAGCAGGGTGTGGAAGGAGCCGGCCACAATAGAACCATTCCCCAAGAGAGATGATAAGTTTTTAAGTCCCCCTAAAGACAATGCATTCTTGAGCAAAGACGTTCCTGTTGATGCCATTGTGGTGGCCGCAGCTACTAAAAAAGGAGTAGAGCTTTTAGAGTCCATCCCCTGAACAGGGAGTCACGGGTGATTTACTGTTTCGGGAAGCTCGTGTTTGCCTCAGCTACATTTGGACTGAGGACAACCATTTATATGGCACACTTTACTCGGCTGCAAAGGGACTTGGTATCGGAACTCTCCACTTACCTTTCTGAGTTGTTGCATCTGGAGAGTCTTAGGTTTGTCTCCCCGAAGCTTTCCACCCTCACTTCCTTAGCTAATGCCTCAATGAGGTTGATCTCCAATGCCGTGGAGGCCACCTCTCGAGCGGTGGGTACTGACATTGCCATCAGACATCATGCCTGGCTCTGTCTTTGCAGGTTTGTGGGTAACTTCAAGGCATCATTCACCAATGCCCCTTTCAATGGATCAACCTTGTTTGGCCCTTCTGTTAAGGAAACTTTGACCCATAAGAAGCAGGAAGGAAAGACTCTGTCCACAGTCGGGATCAAGTTCTCTACTCTCCAATGATCCTTTTACAAGAGTCAGAGGGGTAGTAAGAAACTATTTATTTAATTAATTTATTTATTTACATTTGTTGACCGGGCTAGTCTAATTGGATACATGTCCATTTTTAGTAGAGGCCCAGGGAGAAAAGCTCCAAGCATAGGTAGACTTATTATACAATATTAATATAAAATATTAAGCTGTGATCAAATACAGATAACAATATTTGAGAGAAAGAAATAATGTGTGCAGTTATTTAGTGGGGAATGAACTAAGATCAAATACAGAAAATAAACAATATTTGAGAGGGAAAAAATACAAACAGTAATAATTTTTAAAATTAAAACATTTTTTTTTGTACTAGGACAGAGAATGATTTGAGGTTAGCTTGATTGTTAGTACAGGTAGGCAACATAGTACAGTAGAGAAGTGAAGTAAAAGGGAGAGCAGGAATGGATAAAGTGGAAAATCAGTCAGGGTTTGTGCAGGGACAAAGCCAGTGAGTTTTAAGATGTTCTTTGAGATGTTTTTTAAAAAGATGTGTGGCAGAGAGAGTAGAAAGTTCACTTGGAAGCTGGTCCAGGCTTTTCCCACTGTGTTAGTGAAAAGTGAGTCCCCAGCTTTGTTGTTAGATTTAATAGTGGAAACTAGAAGCTTATTGGCTGAGGGAAGAGTTGTAAGGTTTTTGTAAGGGGTAGTCAGATTAGTGAGGATTGGGGTATTATTAGGGTGGTAAAGTATCTTTTAGGTTATGGTAAGTTGATGACAGTAGTTGGTGCTGCAGTTCTAACCATCCCATTTTTTTGAGGTTGAGAAAGTGGTGGGTTCTGAAAGGGTTGCCATGGTGAATCTGGCTATGTTGTTATAGCTAGTGACAAGTTTGTTAAGGTTGTTTTTAGAAAGATTGGTATAAATGGCAGAAGCATAGAACATGGTAGAGATCAGGTAGGTCTGGGCAATAGTGGTTCTGGCTGTTGGTGTAAGGAAGGGTTTGATTCTATACAGGGAACCTAGTTTTTTGCTGACAGACTTTATGGTAGTGTTAATATGGTTGTCATACCAAGGTTGTTGTCTATGGTTATTCCCAGGAGATGGGTTGTAGTATCAGAGGATATGGTGGTTCCATTGTTAGAGGTTATTGTGAAGTGAATTTGTGGTGTTTTTTGAGTAGGAGCAAAGAGTAATAATTTTGTTTTTTTGGGGTTCAGGAGGAGGCAGTGTTGCATGAACCAATTTTCCACAATATGAAATACAGTTTGGGTGAGGGCCTGGATTGAGGTTGAGGACCTATTTGAGCATATTAAAGTTGAATCATCAGCATATTGTATGCTGGTGGCTTGAGGAATTTTAGTATTTAGTTCATTAATAAACATTGAAAAGAGAAGAGGGCCTAGGATTGAGCCTTGAAGTATTTACAAGGAGGGGAGTTGAAAGCTTATTATCCCAAAGGACTGCTTCCTTTTGATTGTCTAAGTAAGATTTAAACCAGAGTAATGCCTGTGCGTCCAGTGAATGGGCTTTTAGTACCTCAATAAGCAGATTATGGTTGACCATATCAAAGGCTTTTGAAAGGTCGATAAATAGTGCGGAGGAAAGAGAGTTATTGTTATGATTTTTGTTTATATAGTCAGAAAAGGATAGTAAGGAAGTTGTAGTACTATGGAATGGTCTGAAGCCTTGCTGGCAGTTAGCAAGTAAATTGTTGTGGAGGAGGTGGTCAAGTAGTTGTCGGTGTATACATTTTTCCATTATTTTAGCTATTGGAGAGAGTAGGGAGATTGGTCTAAAGTTGGAAATATCAGTTGATGTCCCACCTTTATGTAGAGGGATGATGTGAGAGACCTTCCATATAAAAGGGATTTTACTTTCTGTAATAGTTCTATTTATAAGGAGAGAAATAGGGTAGGCAATAGCTTTAGCTGCAATTTGCAGGTATTCTGCTGGTAGACAGTTAGCAGAAGGGGTGCATGGCTTGAGTTTTTGAAGGAGGTTACAAATGAGGGATGTAGGTACTGGTTGTATCTGAAAGGAAGGAACTGGATTTGTTGTGATATTAGGTGGGAGGGTGCTATTAGCTAGAGTTTGAATGGCTTCTGTAAAGTAGTTGTTAAAGGAATCAGCGATTAGCTTAGGGTTATTGTGGGTAATTCCTGATGGGGTAGGAGTCTTGGAGTGCCCTGGCTGAAGTAGTTTGTTCATAGCTGACCAGAAATTTTGTGGTTTTTGTTTGTGGGTTTGTTGGAGGTGGAGGTAAAAGTTTTTTTTGTCTAGCAGAATTTATTTTTTGGTGGCATTTCTTAATTGTTTGAAGTAAAGGTGATCTGATGGGCTTTTAGAGGCTCTCCACTTGGCCCAGATTTTATTTCATAGGAGGATTTTTTGCCTAGTTTGTTTTGTGAGCCATGGGGCAGTTTTGGTCTTTATTCAGGAAGAGCGATAGGGGGCATGGTAGTCTAGGATTTGAAGGAATTAAGTATTAAAGTAGGTCACTGCTTCATCAAGTTGAAGATGGAGCAGTGGTGACCAGTCACATGCTTTCAGTTCTGTTTGGAAGTTCTCAGAATGAAAGTTTTTTTTAGAACGGGAGGTTTTGAAAATAGTAGCATTAGGGCTATGAAGTATTTGTTTAATTATATAGTTTAGAGTATGGTCACTGATGTCATCTGGAAGGGTTCCTGGCTTATAAGTAGTAGGGTGACTGTTTATGAGGATCCAGTCTAGGGTGGTTTCTTTACCACTTTGTTTATGGATTCTAGTAGGGGTGGTTATCATTTGTGAGAAATCATAAAGATTTATGTGGTTAATGGGATTGGGGGACCTACAGGTAGCCCAGTCTATATTAAAGTCACCTAACACAATGGTTTCCTGGAGTAGGTGGGTTGATAGGCCACTAAGTATATTTTCAAGTGTATTGATATTGTTTCCAGGGGGAAGATAGGAACAGATTATATAGATGGATTTACAGTTATTGATTTGAAGTTTAGCTGTAAGGGTTTCTGCAATGGAGTTTGTGGGAAGTGGCACATTGAAAAGAGACACTTGGAGTTCTGATTTATACAACATGGCTAACCCCCCCACCCTTTTTGGTAATGTGGTCACATCTCAGGATGTTATATCCTGGGAGGGTAATCTCATGGTCCTTGGTTGAAGGTTTAAGCAAGAACTATGGTTCTGCAGTTCTCAGTCTTCCTTCCAGGATCCTCCTCAGGAATCCTGTTCCTCCGGCCGAGGAAGGGGGTTTGACAGCAGCCACTGCCACAGAGGCAGAGGGGGTCTGCAGAACCAGGGATTCCTTGAACCCTTCTCAGAGAAGCCCCCCCTCAACACTCCTGAAGCTGTCCTGCCCTAGAGGCATTTTGTGGTCATCTATGCCTTCACCCACTAGCCTGGATAAGTGTTACCTCATATCAGTGAGTGTTAAACATCATGTCCAGGGGTTACATCATTCCTTTCTTCAGCCCCCTCAAACTCAAAAATCTCTCCCAGATATCCCACCCCAGCAAACGGAGTTGGTCCTTCTGGAGGTCTGAGACCTCCTTCAGAAAAGAGCCATCCAGGAAGTCCCAATAGGACAATGAGGGTCCGGAACTTACTCTCACTTCTTTTTAATGCCCAAAAAGACTGGAGCCATATGTCCCATTCTGGACATCAACATGTTAAATCTATCAGTCAGAAGTCGGAGTTCTGGATGGTCACTGTTCAATCCATTCTCCCTCTTCTGCACAAGGATGACTGGATGTGCTCAGTGGATCTCAGGGATGTATACTATCACATCAAAATAGCAGACACTCCAGGGAATACCTGCGCTAGTGAGTGGGGGCCAATCACTATAATTTCAGAGCCTTGCCCTTTGGTCTCACCTCAGCCCCCCCCCAGGGGTTCACCAAATGTATGGCAGTGGTGGCAGTCCATCTTGGCTGTGAGGTTTCCAGGTCTTCCCGTGCCTGGATGATTGGCTCCTCATAGGAACAGATTATATAGATGGTTTTACAGTTATTGATTTGAAGTTTAGCTGTAAGGGTTTCTGCAGTGGAGTTTATCTCTTTCAGTTTCCCTGCTTTAGAACCCGCATTTGTGCGGTTTTGCACGATTTTGCACATAGCGCAGCGCCGCTTAAACTGGTTTAAACTATTCCCGGCTCCACAAAGTCTGCTCTTCACTTTTTCCCTTAGAACTGTTCTAAATCTCAAAGTAAGCAACTATTTTCATTCTAACGCCCTGCAGTTTCTCGTATAAGTAATCTTATAAGTAAGCACTAATAAACTAAAGCACTACACCAGGGGTGTCCAACCTTTTGGCTTGCTGGGGCCGCATTGAGTGAACAGAAATTGTCTTGGGGCCGCATATAAAATATATCATATAGCTAACTCTGTCGCTACCGCAGGTGACCAAAGTTGACCTCCTGGCTGTACTGTAGGTGCATTCGAACAATGAATAAATATAATAAATGCCTAATATTTGCCTTAAAATTCTAATTCTAATTCTGTAATCTAACAGTTAACTCTAACATCTCAGTTAATATATATATATATATATATATATATATATATATATATATATATATATATATATATATTTTTTTTTGTTTTTTAAATTTTTTACACAAATAAACAGATATTCACTACAGCACTAGCATTTCTCACTGGGAAAACCACTCCAGCAGTCCAACTACATAAAATGTCAACATTAGCAGTCCTACAATACTATAATCCACAAAAATAAGCCAACAAATTTGCAATAAAGTAAAGAATTCACATTACTGGCTTAATAAAACAATTCTAAATAAGCTACAAGAGGGTCTCACCCAAACAAATGACTGGTCCCAGAAACATGGCCTCAAGCTAAATGCCAAAAATGCATCATCATCCCCTTTGGGGAGAGTGTTGCCCCCACAAATTATCACATTAATAACAATGTTGTAAGCATGCAATCAGTTGTGAGGTGCTTGGTTGATAGAAACCTAACTTTTGACCACCATGTTGTCTCCGTTGTACGGAAAGCTTTTTACATGGCCCACCTCATTAGTAAGGGTATCTCATCCAGGGACAAGGAGGTCATAACATCCCTGTATTCTTCCTTTATAAGAGGCATTACTGAGTGCAAAGCCCCTTTTGGCATCTGCTTCAGCAAAACATACTGCCAAAAGAAAGACTACAACCATTTCTGACAAAAAAGGTCAAAGAACTAAGTTTACTTAAGTTTCCCAAACAGACTAAAAAGCTTCTTGCTTTCCTCTGTCTCTCACTATAAATTTCATCACTGGCTTCCTTTCCAGGCTAAGAAAGATCCTGCCTTAAGAGACTTCCTCCACTTTAGTAATACTGGTTATACTTAAAACGCTCACTACAAAGACCATAGCCTTCACTGCAACATAAACAAGCCACTTTGTATTGTATTGCACTTTGTATTTGGTTCTTGATACAAAAACATCAACTTCTGTAAAAAGCTCCTCTCATTATCAAAGTAGTTCTGCAACATGACAACTGGATGGAGAGCCATAAATGTACTCCTTGAGTAAGCAGCATAACCTTTATCAAACTGGATGGAAAATCCACATACTAAACTTTCCTAGCTGGATGGCTAAAATCTAATATTGGTTACTCAAGTTTACTTGCCCAAGATGAGGGGCCTATTAAACTAAGAATTCCATTTGCAAAAATATATTCAGTATACATATTGAATCTGTCTCACTTTCACACACACACACACACACACACACACACACACACGCACACACACACACACACACACACACACACACACACACACACACAAGAAGCCCCTACTTCTAAAATAGGCAACCTCAGTAATCACATGATACACTCACTGAATGAAATTGGAAGAAAATATATCTGAAAAAAAATCATACAAGAGATGGACTCATCCATCCAATTTCCCATCACTAATCAATAAATTAGCAAACAACTGCTCAGCAAAAGGTAAATCAATAAGAAATCAAACTCTATAAGATCATACTACATAGTGGAATAAACATATAACCTCCCTCCAATCTAAAGCCATTTGACATTCAGACATTTTAATTTGTGCAGATGTTATTCACAGACTAAGGGCAGGATTCAGGAAGCCTCAGTGTAAGAGTTATAACTCTTACACGGAGGCTGCAGTTAAATGGTGTGATGTCAGCATGTCATGCATATGCATGAGGTGCATGAGGCATGCTGAATCACACTGTAACTCTTACACGGTCCATGTAAGAGAGTAGGGGGCGTGTCCGTAGATACGCCCCCAGAAGTCTAGAATGGCTGAAAGTAAACAGCCATGAGGGAAGCCATGGAAATGTGAATAACCACACTACACAACACATGCCCCCACAGACCAGCAATGTAAAAAGTGAACAGATGTTGTAAAATGAAAATAAAAACTGTTTTATTTTTTTTAAACCCCGTAAATGTGTGCTACTGTGTGCGCGCGGGTGTGCTACTAGCGCAACTGCAGTTAGCAATAAGTGGAAAAAGATATAAGAACTAAATATGCGAAGTAAGCCAAGAAGTAATAGCATAGTGGTAGAGTTGTCGGCTTGAGAGCAGGCAGGCAAGGTTCGAGCCCACACAACAACCTTTTTTTTTTTTTGTAAATAAGCACTAAAAAGGCCCCTGACAGTATTGTACAAATGTAAAAGTATTCCCTTTTGTAAAATGGAATGAAATGGAGCATATGTTTTCAAGTAATACAATAATAAAAATATTTAGAAACGTACTGATAGCTAAACTGCAGTGAGACAGAGTGCCCGTAGTTAAGTAGTGTTTCACAAATTGCAAACTGCTTGCCCATAGCTAAGGACTGGTTTAACAGGCTCAAACTGTATGCAACTAGCTGTGCTTCGCTTAACATGTGTGTTACTAGCCAATTAAGGTGTAATCCAGCGCACACTGTTTGCGTGACGCTCCCACAAGCTAACCGGCGGTGCGCATGCATGAGCTCCGCGCAAACGAGCGCAGACCTGGTTTTAAAGTGTTTAAAAGTGCTTTTGGCATGATTGATTGACAGGTCCTGAAGTCATTTCTAGACAGTCATAACATTTAAAAGTCAGTGGTCAGATTCAAACCCAGGATACCATGCACTAGAGTCAAAGTACTAAACCACTAAGCCATGACAGCAGTACATAGAAATGCAGAAATAGCATATAAATAGGATATAAGCCAAAATGGAGCATGATAAAGCAGTTTCTGTGAAGTAGATACAATTCTAAACTGGCCAATCATAGAAATGTGCGGGAAAATCGGCATATATAAGCCCCATAGGCGGGAATACACAGCATAAACGATTGTAGAATAGACCTGCAGGCAGAATGAGTGGAGTAGGGGAGGGAAGTTGCTTTCGAGCACAGCGGTGGGGCGTTGAGGAGTCCAGATACATGGTCTGGCTCCTAGTTCACCATCATGAGGCCCAACTCATGCAGGGCCAGGTCTCATGGGGAGCTTACAGGGCGGAGGCATGGGACCAGTTGGCTCATGATCTGACCAGTGCTACTGGCATTCCACACACTGGTGAGCAGGTCCATCACCACCATGCGAACCTGTAAGCAAGACCAGTTGACCCAATGGATCCAGGAGGCCTGGGATATGCCCAACGCCCCACTACTGAGTAAGTTACATTTTACTTATGTATGTAAGGAATTCAACTAGCTGATACCAAGGAGATGTGTATTCCAATATTACTTGTTTTGTATTACAGCTGCAGGTGTCCGCTCTGCGAATCAAATGGCACATGAGCGCAGGCTGGTGCGGCTGCGCCACCATGCAGGTTAGTAACCCCACCTAGTACTTGTAAAGAAATATTATAGTGTAGCACGTAGCAGAACACTGCAGTGTATTGATTAAAAGTAATAGAATGTGCAAGCAGCAAGTAAAATTCTGCAGGTATGGCTGCAACAAGTTCATCAGTATGCAAGTGAAACTGGAAATATAAGTGATAGAAATAAATAGTGCTGTAATACAGATGTCCCACCATTAATTAAATGTAGTATAACCTGTAGTAGTCTCAAGAGTACAGCTTCAGAAGCTGAGGTAATCACAGGTGAGATATATCCCCTGTTGAAATGCTGAATCATGACAGAAGTGAGGCTGCTGGAAAGTGTTGGAATCCCCACAGGTCTAATATGTGAACAAAGCCTAGAAGTACCAACCTGAACTGTGAAATTGCAGGATGTGTGAGAGTGACAGAAAGGGTCATGTATCAATGAATAACGTAGTAATAGCACCTGAATATCTAAGCTTCAGTGTGGTTCTACAGAAATAAATGCATGTGGGAATTAAAACTTAACATCCCAAACTGATTTCAGTGTGTCTGACTCTTGAATGTTCAGGCCAAACTCTGTATATGGTGATCACAGTCAGCAGTTTGCAGATAGAATGAATGATTGTCTGACATACTAAACATCCGTAGCTGTCCCCTGCCCTGTCATCAAAGTGTAGCAGGATAATGTATCTGATCAAATTCAAAATAACTAGATAGTGATGTATCTGTAACAGGTCTAGCATGACAGTCAAGTAAGAATCAGTGGGAAAGTATCACCCACAAGTTAATTGTGTTTCTATTACAAATGTATATCAATATATAATTTATGAATGTGTCATCATTTTCTTTCTCCATTCCACCCTATAATTGCAAATTAAAAACACCACTAAATATTGGTATGTGAACATTTCATTAACCATGGACATTTGTCCTGTTTCAAAAATATATGCATGTCTGTTGTTGCATGTGCCCTGGTCATACCTGCAAACCGGCAAACCTGATGGCCTGTTGCCATTAATCAACCCTGCATGTTGTTCAATTGTGTATTTCTGTTCAAATAATGCATGTGATATTGATATGCCCGTTGTTCAATGGTGTTAATATCTGGGTGTTTGTTTAATGGGAATACCATTGCATGCTGTTACAACTAATTTGAATGGAATAATATGCCACTAACCCAAACTAACATAACATACACACAAACCTAGAACGCTTGGGAAGGCAGGTCCCAGCAGACCCACCTCTCCCACCTCAGCTGGCGAGTGCACCTGGCACTAGTGCCCAGGCTGGACCCTCCTCCGGTGGCCCTGTGCCACCTTCGGGTGGAAGCACTGCAGGGGATGGGGCCCGTCCCCCCTCTGCAAGCGTGGCTGGAGGAGCACGTCCACTCACCCTCCAAGGTGTCTGGTCTGTGGTGTGAAGGGAGATCCGAGACTCTGTTCTTGGGCCCCTACGCCAGCTTGAGGCCCGGGTGGCACAGCTTACGGGCTTGCCCGTTGTCCCGCCTGCACAGCCCCCAGCACAGCCCCGTCCTCGGCTGTGAAGGAACAGTGGCAACTGCCTATGGGTGGGGATATCAGTTCCACTGTTGCCATCTGTGGGCTCATGTGCCATGGATATCCCAACCTCCGTCCCCATCAATTGTGTAACCCCCCCCCACATGTGTCATACACCGCCCCTGTATGCGTCTTGTCTGTCTTGTCTGTTAACCTAACCAACCTACCTCCCCATCTATACCGACTACCTCACCTGACATACCACTCTCACCTGATAAAAAAACAAAAAAAAGGGCACTCTGTACCCACAAAAAAATTACGCCCCATACATAGCTGTCCATGTTGCACACATGTCCGCTGGACATCGAAACTGTAAATTACAATTGGCTGTACAACAGGTATTAATGTTGTCCTGACACCTCTCTCAGGGGTGGAAGGTTCCAAATATCACACCAAATTGCATACAAATGCACAGCTGTTGCTGAGAAAGACATGGGCAGCTATGGGTCTCACCTACATCCTTCCTGCAAATACCAAGCTTGTTTCCCTACTGTCTTACCCTCTTTGTGACCCCTTTTTCACCACTTTCCTGTCACCCCTTTTTCTTTTCTTTCAAAGAAAATAGCGCAGGTGTGCGCTTGTGTGCGCGGAGCTCACCGCCAGTGCGCATGCGTGAGCTCCATGCAAACGAGCGCAGACCTGGTTTTAAATGCTTAAAAGTGCCTTTGGCACTTTTGATTGACAGGTCCTGTACTCATTTCGAAAGAAAAATAAATTCCCACTGTCAGTCTCAAACCCAAGACCTTGGTAACACTAGTCTGTATGACCTACCACTAAGCCATGACTCTCATAAAAGAGCATAGTGCTAAAATAAATATAACATGTAATAGTATGAATCAATAGAAAGGTAATATAGGATGTGTACTACCCAAAGCATGTCAGGTCGAATTTAATGCCTGAATTACTGGATTCCCACACTAGTTTAGTGTTCACGGAAACAGCCTTGCTAATTGTTAGCTTGTACATAATAATGTGAGGTAATGTTCATATATGAAAGTATTATATGTACACATATGTATATATATATATATATATATATATATATATATATATAAATATATTAATACATGTGAAATATAGTGGTAGGTGTCAGTATTCACACACACTCACTACAGGAAACAGTGAAAATAAATGCAGCAACCACAATCTACAACACAGCCTGACTCCTGTGAGACTTAATAACCCTTTTAACTGCGTAAAGGTGCCTTCAGCACTTTGATTGACAGGTCCTATACTCAGTTTTAAAGAAAAAAAATTCCTACTGTCAGTTCCAAACCCAGGACCTTGGTAACACTAGTCTGTATGACCTACCACTATGCCATAACTCTCACACAAGAGCATAGTTCTGAAATAAATATTACATGTAATAGTAGGAATCAATATAAAGGTAGTATAGGATGTGTACTACCCAAAGCATGTCAGGTAGATCTGTAATGCCTGAATGACTGTATTCCCATACTAGTTTAGTGTTAACAGTAACAGCCCTGCTAATTGTTAGCTTGTACATAATAATGTAAGGTAATGTACATATATGAAAGTATGTATATGTACACATACATATATATATATATATATATATATATATATATATTAATACATATGAAATATAGTGGTAGGTGTCAGTATCCAGACACACTCACTACAGGAAACAGTGAAGATAAATGCAGCAACCAGAATCTGCAACACAGCCTGACTCCTGTGAGACCTACTAACCCCTTTAACTGCTTAAAGGTGCCCCCAGCACTCTGATTGATAGGCCCTATACTCAATTTGAAAGCAAAATATAAGCATACTAGTAGGCCCTACCACAAGTCCATTGTAACACTAGTCTGTATGACCTACCAGTAAGCCATGACTCTCATACAGGAATATAGTGCTAAATAAGTGGAACATGTAATAGTAGGAATGAAGATAAAGGCAATATAGTATGTCTACTACCCAAAGCATGTCAGGCAGACTTTTATAGTCCCAATTACTGGATTCCCATACTAGTGTAGTGTTAACAGAAACAGCCCTGCTAATTGTTAGCTTGTACCCAATATTATCAGCTAATGTACATATATGAAAGTATGTATATGTACACATATGTATATATAGCAATGCATATGAAATATAGTCGTAGGTGTCAGTATGCATACACACTCACTACAGGGAACAGGCGAGAGAAATGCAGCAACCTGAATTCACAACACAGCATGAAGCATGAGAGATGTACTAACCTTCACACTCACAGAACATTGTCAACAGCATACCAGCATGGTCCACGCCCTTACAATCTGAAAGGGCAATGCCTATCTCACATACCCTTTTATAGCACTGTCCTGAAATCACAGTGAGACATGCAATCAGTACACAACTGACTGTATGCAATTAGCCAATGCTGCCTTACAATTGGTGCAGAGGCCATCACATGGACCTATGCAGATACCTACAAAAGCATCCAGTACCCACACTCCACACATGCAATACAGTCATTGCACAAAACCTACTGAGAAAGAGAGAGAGAGAGACAGAGAGAAATAAAAAAAATATACAGACAGCCAGCAGCAAAACCAGCAGCAGCAAACAGCAAGCAGCAAGCAGCACCACTGACACAGCAACAGCTGCCACAAACACAGGTAATGCAAAGTAGCAGGTTAATACTGTGTTTACTGTGACACCTCCAAATGTATCATAGTTCACTATCTATAGGTATGTCCATGAGATAGGTTGTGTGTACATAGTCCTGAAATATATACATATGTAATATTGCTGTACATGTTGGCCATACTTAATACTTCCATAGCTTAGAACACAAGACCAGTTGTGCATATGATGCAGTAGTTACCAGGGTCAGTAGAGGTTACTCCTCATTGGTGTGGGACCACTGTGTATGTATGGCACTGTTCAGGTACATATCCTGTAGTATGGCCAGGGATTAATATCAGTCTGTCGTGTGGTGCTATGTCCTCCAGGGGTGAACGTAGCACACATCCAGGGATACCATTTCATAACAGTGATGCTATGTGTCCTGCAATGTTGAGGGTGGCCCTCACCTGGACATGTGAGAGGATAGGGAGGTTACAGTCATCTGTGATAATTAATTCCACTTGTGTAGGAGAATGCGGGGGGGGGGTACCTGCACCTAAACTGTCTGCAACAGTGTTGCCAATATCTGTGCATTTGGTGAATGTGAAGCATCTTAACACTGATGACCACAGATGCCTTGCCTTCATGTGAATCTGCCCTGTGCTGCAGTAGCCTCCTGCTATTGTTATACAATGTGCCTGTATCTGTAGTCCACTGGACAGGATAAATAAGTGGTGTGCATACGTTCTGGGTTAGATATGTGTGCGCACAGTACATGCACTATGTGGGATGTCTGTGGTAAGCTTTTGCAAAGGGGCCAGCAGTGTGTGTTGTGGCTTCCACTGGCCCAATGGGCTGCATGGATAGCATCACAGTCCTAACTAGTGAATAACTGTGTAATTACATGCATACATAGCAAGGTAGTGTACTGTGCTTGTGGTGTTGTTGGGATATGTATATCCAGGCTGAGTAATGTGTGTCCACATCACAGGGTTGGATGGCAACACACATCCAGTATGTAGGGATGAACACCCAGAGTGTTTCAGATGTGTCGCCTGTGCAGAAATATCTGGCCATTACCTGTGCATCCCCACAACACACACACATGCAACATATGGCAGAAGTACTATAGCAGTACACATAGGTTCATAGGTTCATACTAGGCTATTTGCCCTAGGGCATTGATAAGCCTAGTAGAATGTGTTTGTCTTTCGCCACCCAATTACGATCTATGCTGCTATGCCCTTGTCCGACGTTAGTATACTGTGCCTCTGTCTAACAGTGACATAGAAGTGATACCCGGGGTACAACTATGATCTCCATCCACTCATCCAGATTCCTATGGAAGAGAGTCAATGAGGGACTCTGCCTAACCTGTAGTGTGAGTTCATTACAGAGTGAAGGGAGCCTCTGGGTTAGGAATATGCCCCTCCAGCATGTCCTATTTATGTCGGTGCTGAGGTTCAGGTCTCCTGAGCGTGTGGCTGTATGGGACTCTGATTTCCTGAGGTGCAGCATGTTCATTACTTCTGGGTTGGACATGGCTGTATATGGCAGGCACAGATTGCCTCTGAACAGGCAGTATGCCTCTGAGTACAGCTGGATTTCCTTTAACTGGGCAGCATATGGCATCTGTTTGAGCCCTTTGATCCTCTTGATGAGGTACTGTTGGCCTTTACCAGTTGCTGTAGGTGTCTGGTTAGGTACATCCCAAAAGGTGCATTGTACGCAATTATAGGCCTGATGATGGATGAGTAAAGAGGCACAATGACCTCCCCTGCCGTACATGTGAATCCCTCATGATTAGCTGGGCTGTATAACATGTCTTTCAATCCACGTTGGCCATGTGGTTGACAAATGACAGATTGCTATCATGTTTGTTCCCCAGGTCCCCAATTACGTCTTCTGTACTCAGTGGCCTAACACCTATGTGGTACTTTGCCACCAATGTGAAGGTGTGGGAATCTGCATTGAATATTGATACTCCCCCTCCTTTGTTGTCTGGTCCAAGTGTTGGGGCCGACAAGAATGGTAACAGGTATAACTTGGTAGTGCTGGTGTGCTCCTGGGAAACCTGAAACAGGTTTATGTTACTGCACAGATATCGATGTCCATAATGCTAAGTAGGGTTTTGAGTGCGTGTATCCTGAGGTCTAGACTTCTGGTGTTGAGTAGCATCACTCTTACTTCCCCATCCTTTGTGATACGAATGGATGTGGGTTTGCCTTATGAGCCTTGCCTAATAAAGGCACTATGGGTATAGCAAGAGCCTATGCCAAAATCCAGTAGGCCAGGGGTGACAGGTGCAAGCTGTCCCTAGCAAAGCATTGTGGCTTGTACAGCATACCACCCCAAGATGACAGGCATTGGCTCACCTGTGAATGACACCAGTACGTCAGTCAATTGTTGGAAGGGATCATCGTGCCTTGATATTGTGGCATCATTCTTGGTGAGGGTAAGATGCTACTCAAGGTCAGGGTCATACTGTCTTGGGCTACATGCTCAGAGAGCTCCTTACTGTCTCATGTCATGTAGTCCAGGGAGGTATGTGTCAGGTCATTCACACCAGCATGGACATTGAGTGAGTCATACCTATACTTGCCTTGGAGTTACTGGAGTGTTTGTGTTATGTGGCGGGTCGTAGTGCCTGACAGGCTGCACACTGTGACCCTCACCTCGTTAAGCCTGGTGAACGTGATGTCAGTGTGCCTGATGATAGAGACACCTAGTACAGGTGTATGAGGTGTGTTGTTTACTGTTAAGGGCTGTGAGTGTTCAGCACATTGGCTTTGTGAGATATGTGTTGCACGTGTTTGTTTCCGTGGTAGTGGTTGCTTGGGTGTCTGCTTTGGAGGTCTCTGCTGCATAGGCAGACCTGTAGTCTGAGCCTACGAGTATGTTCATGTGTGATCATGTGTTAGTTTTGCTGTCATGGTAGGTCTATGTGAGACTGGAAGTGTAGTGAGTGTGGTTTCCGTCTCCACCTACAGATACATACAGATGTGTATAAGTAGTAACATGTTGGTAACTGTTCACTGTTCTACTATGATTGTGTGCATATCCCAGCAGTCCTGCTGCAGTAACTGTATGAATGTCCTCAATTGTTATCTGCACCCATACTACTTACCAAAGTGTACCAGCTGCACACCATCACATGCTACCATTGACTATGGGAATGCGCATCATGTGCTGTTATGTAGACTCAGCTATATGTATCTGTTCTGTCACACATGCATTTACACACACCCTGATGCCCCCACACATGCACACGCTCACCTGCCATTCCCATTATTTATTACCCTACATGAGTAGCTGTCGATACATGACAGGTACACATTTGAGAAGTGCACTATGTTGATTACTACCGATTTCCTCCTCTCTACCTGTACTCACAGGGTGCAGGCAACCTCATTAGTTCAAAGGTGTAATGTGCATCAGGTACTGTGGTACCCTGATTGCCACATCAAACATGTTTCCCATACGGAAATGCACACACAGACACATCTCACATCCACACACTTGCCACATTCAGGCTTCAAAACACTATCTAGGTATATTCTGGTACATGTGCGTGTTACAGTAGCATGTAACACTATACCGAGTACTGGCAGTTGTCTGTTGTCATGTTGTTTGTATAGAGTAAAAGAATTGTTCGTTTATCCTACTTCGTTTTGTGGACATTACTTGAAGAAGTGTTACCTTACATGTGTTATTGGTACCACCACCTTCTCTTTTGTAGTTTTGTTTGTATAGGGTGCTATCAACATCACTGCTTGTTAAGGGAAATGTGCACCCTGCAGTGTATAGCCCCATTTGGCAAAAGCCACATCCCACCCCCACCATTGTGCACACACACTAACCCCACCCACAGTAAAACACATACTTTCCATTTGCAAGATTCAAACCCCTACCTAATTGTGTTATGAGAGTAGAGGAAGACACATTAGCAGAGTGTGCTATTTGCATTAGTGGGAGGGATCCTTTCTAGTGCTGTACTTAGAGGGTGCTGACATCATCTGTGTGTAGGAGGAGGGATGTGCACCCTGTAGTGTGTTCTCCCAGTTGGCAAAAGGCACTTATCCCTCCCAGCATTATGCACACACACAAACCCCACTCATACATTCCCTTTGCAAGATTCAAACCCCTACCTAACTATGTTATGACATTGGAGAAAGACGCATTAGCAGAGTGCACTATACGAATTACTGGAGGACTTTAATTCAGGTAATATAGTTATAGAGTCCTGACATCATCAGTGTTTCAAAAGGGGAATCTGCATCCTGTAGTGTACTGTCACAGTTGCTAATAGGGGCATTTCCCACACACACATCGATGTGTTCGAGGTTTGCATATGTGGGGGATCCAGTACTCCAGTGTGATTAGTATATGGTTCGATTGCAACAATGAGGGATATACTTCCAGTGGTGAGCATTTTGTACTCATGTTTGTGATGATCAGGTCTAGTATATCTGCCCCTCTTGTGGGAAGGTTGATTACCTGTTCCATAGCTAAAGAGTGTCTGATCTATGGGAACCCTAGAGCTTGGGTATTGTGGCTTGTGTAATGTTCACACTCTATGTTTGGGTAGCTGACGTCACCCAGTATGATGGTGTTTGCAGAGAAATCTATACTCTCCTGTGTGAGCATGAAGGCTGTGTGGGAGTCCTGAGTTTGAGAGGGTGCTGTAAGAGCTCTTCTGTGTCTCTTTCCATGTAGTCCAGGGAGGTACGTCTCAGGTTGTTTGCACCAGCATGGACAATGACTGCCTCATACTTGTACTTGCTGTGGAGTGACCTGTGTGCCTGTGTTATGTGGCACATTCTATCACCCGACAGGTAGCTAACTGTGACCCTCACCTTGCTCAGTCTGGAGGGCGGGACGTCAGTCAACAGCTCATGTCAAGCATGTTCACACCCCTCATAAATGATGTGGAAACCTTTAAAGGCCCCAGACCTGTTGAAAATATGGACCAGACTGCAGATACCTGTATAAAGGCATTCTATGGACACATTCAGGAATGCATGGATCATGCAACCACATATGAAAGCATGACCCAATCCTCCAAAGGCAGACGTCCTGTGTGCTGGAGACCAGCCATAAACAAACTATACAATAGAAGGATGAAGCCACTACATGATACAACAAACTCCCAAAATGTGAAGGCATCACTGATGAGTATTAGAAGACAACTACAGGCACTCATACGATTGTCTAAGGCCATCTTTGAGAGAAGATTCCACAAGCCACTGAGGATAATCACAAGGCTTTCTGTAGTTATGTTAGGAACCTGGGTGGTAATACCCAGATATGCTCAGAGGTAATCCAAGATGTCACACGAAATACAAAACACACAGACATTGCCATCATCCTAGTGGACAGGTTCACTGCTACCTTCTCCCCCCACCACACCAAAAGGGCAAATATGTCTCCCAGCAGAGTGCTGCCCCCCCCCCGACATCACAGATGCTCAGGTAAGAGCTGCCCTCTCCAAAGCAATAAACACTGCATCAATGGGACCAGACAGTGTCCCAGGCTGTGTCCTACATGAACCACAAGAAGAGCTAGACCCAGACATAACACTACTGTTCAATCCCAGCCTTACTACACGATATGTGGCCAAAGAGTGGCGTACAGCAACAGTGGTCCCTCTACATTCAGGTGGTGCCTTAACGGATCCTGGACACTATTCGCCCCATATGTCTGAATAGCTTGGTCTGCAAAGCTATGGCAAGGATCATCATGAACCTCACATATATAGATATTGGGGACCTACAGACATGTCACCATACACAGTTTGGCTTTGTTAATGGCAGATCCTGCCTCTCAAACCTGTTTGATTTCTTTGAAACAGTCACCAAGGCCACTGTCAAGAGGAAGGAGGTCTACACAGCCTACCTGGACCTTGCATAAGCCTTTGATACAATACCCCACTTGTGCATTCTAGGGAAGCTCACCAGTGTACATATTAACCCCTATGTCACTATGGATATTGCACAGTGGCTCAAGGGCAGAACACACATGGTTAGAATTGCTGGAGCCATGTCAGCCTCAAACCAGTTACAAGTGGTGTCCCACAAGGCTCAGCCCTGGGAGCTGTCATGTTCATTATATATTTATCATAGGTACAGGCCAACATGGAAGTACTGTGGCTGAGCAAGTCGCAGATGAGTGCAAACCGGATGCCATAATCAACTCTCCAGCTAACACACGCATCCTCCAAAAGGGCCTCTTGCAAACACACGACTTGTGCCACAGCCATGGCCTCAAGGTGAATGACAAAAAGCGTATTGTCATCCCCTTTGTCAAACACAAAGTGACCACAAAGTACCACATATGTGTTAATCCATTAAGTGCAGACGAAGGAATTATGGACCTTGGGGTACACAGGTTGATAGCATTCTACCATTTGACAACAACATGGACAAAGTGGTTAGGAAAACATTTTATATGGGCCACATCATCATGATGGGATTCACATGTAGATCAGGGGAGGACATTGTGCCCCTTTACTCATCCCTCATCATGCCCATAATTGACTATAATGACCCTGTCGGCATGCACCTTACCAGACACCTGCAGCAACTGGAAAGACCACATATGTACCTCGACAAGAGGAGCAAAGGGCTCAAACAGATGCCACATACTGACTGGTTAAAGAAACAGCAGCTCTACTCAGTGGCATACTGCCTCTTCATAGGCAATCTGTGCCTGACATATAAAGCCATGTCAAACCCTCACTTAATGGCCATGCTGCACCTCAGAATATCCAGATCCCATCAGGATACACGCTGGAAAGACCTGAACTTCAGGAGTGATATACATAGGACATGCTGGAGGGGCACATTCATAACTCAGAGGCTCCCTTCATTCTGGAATATTATCCCAATAGAGGTTAGGTAGAGTCACTCAATGACTATCTTCAAGAGTGATATTAATGACTGGATGTGACATTGTAGGGTTACCCTGGGTATCACTTATGTGTCACTGTTAGACAGAGGCACAGTATACTAACCTTCGAAAAGGGCATAGCAAGATAGATTTACAATGCATGGTGAAAGCCACACACATTCTGGCTAGGTGGATAAATGCCCTGGGCAGACATCCCTGTATGAACCTATGGACCTATATATCTTGTTCACCATTGGCCCTATGTGCTGTTAATCACCAATGCAATCTCAATACTATGGTAGCATGTGCAAAGGTCAGTTGTCAGTCACCTCTATGGTACAGTTGTGGAATATGTGAGTCATGTAGTAATGTCACAGCTGCCACATGTACACAGTCAACCCTATCCCATACCCATGGATGTACAACACATGTATGAGATGGAAACACATGGCCAAACTGTGGACTAAGCACTCTGAACCCAGTACTGGCATAACCTGTCAGGTGGCATGAAATACTACAGTGACAGCAATACCAGTCTGATGTGGACCTACACTGACAGCAATACAAGCATGGAAACACACCGGGCCATTTGTGAAGCCCAAGGATAGCATCCTGCATGACTGGCAGACACCTCTGCAGCTGGCACACAGGCATACGTTAGGCCTGCACACAGCACTCATAACACATAGCACACAAATCCTGTGTGCCAAACAAGCACAGTCTGTACAGCTATACAACACTACTGCTGCAGTTGTGTTAGGTACTTTTATTGTCCAGTACAGTGAGGACATGCTCACCAGGCTGGACAAGGTGGAGGTCAGTGATATGCTCATGGGGCACTATGGTCCACCACATAACACAAGCATACAGGTCAGTCAGATGCATGGACACATATGACTCAGTCATTGTCCATGCCACCACAGCTGCTGTGGGATGTCCCTCACTGGGATACATTATAGGGAACATGGAAGGGATCACTGAGCAAGTGACACAGGCTGGTAGAACCCTGACCTTGGTTGGCATCAGACCCTCACCAGGGATTCTGACATGTTACTGAATGCTAATGAATTACTGTAGCTACAACACCCTAGCTGAACGGTTCTTAGCATGCGGTCACTGCATTGCTATAGAATAACGTCTTACCACTCCCACAACAGGTGAAAACATGCAGCACCTGTTCATCAACAATAGGTAGACTATATGCCCCAGACCAGGTGTGTATCCCTCACTACTAGGCTGATAGCATCTACATCTCACACTGTATATACACATCCCACATGCAGCACCTGCACAGAAGGCCACAGTCATAATGTTACCCTGTGCAAATACCATGTATTCACATGTGGCAGGCATCACACATGGTAACTATTGAAGGTCACAGGTACATATGTGTATTTGGCGCACACATACATCATGTCTGTATTGCCATAACTGGTTTAATCAATGTCATGCATTATTGTGAGAGACAACCCGCACACATGGGCATTCTGTGTGGGCAAAACACACGTGGCATGTCTGTAATCAAAAGCCATAAATAATTGTGATATCGTTTAGAAGGGGTATGTGCATCCTGTAGTGTGTTTTCCCAGTTGCCAAAAGGGATATTTTTGTCATACACATTTACCCTCCTTCACACACACTTGCCAGTTGCTGGATTCAAATCCCTACCTAACTATGTTATGACACTAGAGACAGACGCATTAGCGGAGCGCGCTATTTGCATTACTGGGAGATTTCATTTCTCCTGATATACTTATAGGGTGCTGACATCATCAGAGTTTAGAAAGGGGAATGAGCATCCTGTGGTGTGTTTTCACAGTTGCCAAAAGGGATGTTTCTTTTATACACACACTTACCCCCCTTCACACACACTTGCTGGATTCAAACCCCTACCTAACTATGTTATGACACAAGAGACAGATGCATTAGCAGAGCGCGCTATTCGCGTTACTGGGAGATTTCCTTTCCCCTGATATACTTATAGGGTGCTGACATCATCAGAGTTTAGACAGTGGAATGAGCATCCTGTGGTGTGTTTACACAATTGCCAAAAGGGATGTTCCTTTCATACACACTTACACACTTGCTGGATTTAAACCCATACCTAACTATGTTATGACACTAGAGATGGATGCATTAGCAGAGCATGCTATTCGGATTACTGGGAGCTTCCTTTACTCCTGATATACTTATAGGGTGCTGACATCATCAGAGTTTAGAAAGTGGAATGAGCATCCTGTGGTGTGTTTACACAGTTGACAAAAGGGATGTTCCTTTCATACACACACACTTACCCCCCTTCACACATACTTGCCACTTGCTGGATTCAAACCCCTACCTAACTATGTTATGACACTAGAAACGGATGCATTAGCAGAGCGCGCTATTCAGATTACTGGGAGATTCTTTTTCTCCTGATATACTTATAGGGTGCTGACATGATCAGTGTCTAGAAAGGGGAATGAGCATCCTCTGGTGTGTTTTCACAGTTGCTAAGAGTAACATTTGGACTGTGTGTGTGTGAGCATGCCCAGTTCAGCCTTCCCATGGCATGTTGTGTGAAAGATGTCTCATTTATATAAGTGTGTGAGCATGCCCAGTGTGAGCTTTCCATATGTTGAACTCTGCAGCCCATCACATTTGTGGATGAGTGTGACCTTCAACAAATACCTCCAGTTTATGGTTGTGTGTTCTGTGCCATGTTGTGTAGTTACTGTCCAAATGCTTTTTGTGTGAACACAACAGGGAGTATACTGTGCCTGCAGGTTTTGCATGGGATACGTTGCACACAATTGTCAACATCCGTTCATACTGACCTAACACTGTAGTACTGTATATTGTAGTGGTTCAGTACTTTCACTGTGGTGGTCAGTATCCTGGGCTTTAGTCCTATCACTGCTTTACATTTCCATAGTGTGCACAACAGCCTGGTTAGAGTCCAGTTGTGCACATCTGCACAAAGGCGGTGCCTCTACGGACCCTGGTAATTACCACCCCATAAGCTTAACAAGTCTAGTCTGCAAAGCTATGGAGAGGATCATAATGGAGCTCATAAACAAAGATATAGGGGACATGCAGACATTGGACCCATCCCATTTTGGCTTGGTCAAGGGCAGATCATGCCTTTTGAACTTGGTCGACTTCTTCAAAACAGTCACTAAGGCCATTGCTGAGGGAAGGGCAGTCCATACAGCCAACCTTGACCTTGCAAAGGCTTTTGACACAATACCCCACTCGGGTATTGTAGAAGGACCTACCAACCTAAATGTAAACCCATATGTCACAAGATGGGTTGCAAACTGGCTTAAGGACAGGACCCACAGGGTTAGAGTTGCCGGCGCTATGTCAGACTCCAAGCTGGTCACAAGTGGTGTCCCACAGGGCTCAGTCCTTGGCCCCCTATTGTTCGTCATCTACTTCTCAGAGGTACAGGCCAACATGGGAGGACTTTGGCTGACAAGGTTTGCAGATGACTGCAAACTGGGCGCCATAGTGGACAGTGCATCAGACACGGATATCCTTCAGAAGGGACTCACGGACACTGATAGCTGGTGCCAGAGCCATGGCCTGACGTTAAATGCCAAAACATGTATAGTCATACCCTGCGGGAAAAGCAAGGTAACCCCAAGCTACCATATAGGTGGCAATCCTGTAAGCACAGAGGAGGTTATCATGGACCTGGGGACCCAGGTTGACAGTGGCCTTTCTCCTGACACTCACGTTGCTAACGTGGCTAGAAAGACCTTCTACATTGCCCACCTGATCAGGAAGGGATTCACATCCAGATCTAGTGGGGTCATTGTTCCCCTGTACTCTTCACTTATCAGACCAATGATCGAGTACAATGCCCCATTCTGGATGTATCTCACCTGACATCTGCAGCAATCAGAGAGACCCCAAAAGTCCTCACCAAAAGGATAAAGGGTCTCCAACATCTGTCATATGCTGCCAGATTGAAGACACTCCAGAGGTGACATGTGCCTGACATGCAAGGCCATGTCCAACCAGGAAGTAATGGACATGCTCCACCTCAAAATCTCCAAATCCACCAGAACCACTAGGGCAAGTGACTTAAACCTTAGCAGGGATATAAGTAGGACATATTGGAGGGATAGATTTATCACTCAGAGACTCCCTATGCTGTGGAATACAATCCCGGTCCATGTGAGGCAGAGCACCTCACTGGCTCTGTTCAAGGGGAATCTTTACCTGTGGATGGGAGATCATAGGTTTACCCGGGGACCTCTGTGCCACTGCTGGACAGAGGCACGACAAACTAATGGGCACAGTATTGTTTCCATATAAGGGGTGGCGTACGCCACAAAACTCTGGGCTGGGCTTATACCTGCCTTAGGGCAGATAGCCTAGTATAAACCTATGAACCTATCTGACCATGTTGCATTATGCTCGGATATGAACTACTTACAACAGCCTCATCCAACATCAGTAGTGTATTCCACAACATAGGTGTACATTGACAAACACTACCGATGTGCCCTAGGCTATTTCTAATGCTAGTCTGAGAGTGTGTTTGTCCTTCGACACATTGTAAGTGTAGTTTGCCATGACATATGTCTTGTGTAGTGTACTGTGCCTCTGTCTACCTGTGACATAACATTGATACCCAGGGTAAACCTACCATCTCCCATCCACTCATTAAGATTCCTGTTGAGGAGAATCAATGAGTGACTCTATGGATAACCTGTACTGGTAGTTTACTCATGCGTGGGGGTGGCTTCTGTGTTATGGATAATGCAGTACAGCTTGTCCTATGTATGTCAGTGCTGGGGTTCAGGTCCCTCATGTGCATAGCTCACTGCCATTCAGATTGTACAAGGTGCAGCATGTTCATTGATTCCAGCTTGGACATGGCTTTCTACATCAGGCACAGCTTGCGTCTGGGTGGCCAGCATGGCTGTGTGTGGAGTTGCACTCTGTTTAATCAGGCAACACATTACATGTGTTCAAGCTCTTTGATACTCCTGGTGAGGTACTGTTGTGGACTTTACAGTTGATGGAGGTGTCTGCTGAGGTACACCCACAGGGGCTGTTGTGGTCATTTGTAACGCTGATGAAGGATAACTGCAGAACCACAATGACCTCCCCTTATCTAGATGTCATAACCTTCATGATTAGGTTGGTATATGGATTGTTTCTGTTAACACTACAGCCACATGTTTGTCCTATGCAGGATATCTATCCCCTTGTGTACCCAGGTCCGTCATTACATGTGATGTATGTAATGGGTTAACACCTATGTGGTAATTGGTGGTCACTTACTGTATATCCACAGAGGTTGACTATACAGTTGTCTCCATTTCACATGCTGACATGGCTATGGCACCAGTTGTCTGTTTCTATGTGGCCCTTTTGTGGGACGCTTGTGTCAGCTGGAGTGTCAGATATGTTAGGCGGTTTGTAGTCCTCTGCAAACATGTTCAGGCACAGTCCTTACATGTTGGCCTGTACCTATGGGACATATATACCAGACGGGAAAGGTCCCAGGACCAAGCTTTGTGGGATGCCTGTTATATGTGGTTTGTAGTCTGACATGGCTACAGCATGTCTGGCCATGTCAGTTCTGTCGTTGGTCTGGTTTGCAACCCCTCTAGTGACATTGGGGTGTATATTTATGCTGGTGAGCATATCTATATTGAACACGTAGGGTATTGTATGGAAGGCTTTGCAAGGTCCAGCTACACTGTGTGGGCCACATTGCCCTCATCAGTGGCCTCAATCACTGTTTCAACTGAGTCACACATGTTTAGGGGCGGGGTCTGCACTTCATAAACCCACACTGGCTAGGGTCATGTGTCAATAGATCCCCAATATCGTTATGTCTGCGGTACATGCTGAGCCTTACCATAGCTGTGCAGACCAAGCTTCTCAGGAATCTGTGGTGGTTGTTTCTAGTATCCATTCAGGCGACACCTTTGTTGAGAACACCCACTGTTGTTGTACACTGCTCTTTGGGTACATATCCTGTGGTAAGGCTGACATAATGTCAGGGAAGCAGCGATCTGCTGGGAAAGATATTTGGCATTATGAGGGGGGGTTTGCACTGCACCTGTCAGGATGTATGTTGGCAATACGTGTGTGTGTTTGGTATGTTGTTTGTAAAATTTGTGTGATCCAGAGCATATCCAGGAATTCACAACACGCTTACTACCATCAGTTGCAGCAGCCTTGGAGTTATCCTTAGTGTTCCGTACAATTTGTATCATAGTAGGTTCATGGGTTCATACTAGGCTATCCACCCTAGGGCATTTGTAAGCATAGCCACAGTGCGTGTGGCTTTTGCCACCCCTTGCTATGTGAATATTATGGCTACTTATGATTTACTTAGCTGTGCCTCTGTCTGGACATGACACAGTAAAGACCCCCAGTGTACATCTACAATTATCCATCCATTTTGCTAACTTCCTGTTGAAGAGTGTCAGTGAGGGGCTCAGCCTAACATGTAGTGGTATTCTGTTCCAGGGTGTGGAGAGACTCAGGGTTAGGTATCTGTCCCTCCAGCACATCCTATTTGATTATTTGTTAAGGTTGACATCTCTGACTCACACAGCTCCGATGGCTTTGGGTCTTCTGGGGTGGAGCATGTCCATTACTTCTGTGTTGGACATGGACTTGTACAACAGACATACAATGCCTCTGTGTTGGCAGTATGTGACTGCATTCGGCTGTGGTGTCTACAGCCAGGTGGCATATGAGATATAGTTGAGACCCTTTATGACTCTTGCTGAGGTACCTTTGAGGTCTTTCTAACTGCTGCAGGTGCCAGGTAATGTACATCCCAAATGAGGCATTGTATTACAATATGGTCTGATAGGGGAACAGTATAGGGGCACAATGACCTTTGTTGACGTAGATGTGACTCCTTTCATGATACAGTGTCCAATATAGACAGTCTTCCTAGACAAATTGGCGATGTGGCTGTCACATGACAGGTGACTGTCAACTTGTGTCACTAGGTCCCTGATTACTCCTTCCACACATAATGGTTTACCACCTATGTGGTAATTTGTGTGTACCTTGTTTTGTATTTGGTGGTACATTCATCCTGTCCACTGTCTTCAGGACAGTGGGGTGGGGTTCCTGTGTGTGAGAGTGTGGTCTGTAGCATGCTACAGACTGTACAGCAGTCTTGTGTACAGGTAGTTGCACATGGGTGGACTGCAATGACATAGGCATTGTCAGTTAACTGGACGTATGGCTGTCTGTGCTGAATATGGATACTCACCCTCCTTTTATGTTTTGTTACAGGTTTTGTGGCCATTACACATGATATGTGGTATTACCTGGTAGTGCTGGTGTGCTGTCACGAGGCTTGCAGCAGGTGTGTATCACTGGACTGACATCAATGTTCTCCATACTGGGGAGGGCCTCAGGAGTATGCATATTGAGGTTTACACATCTGGCATTGATCAGCATTACCCTTATGTTTCTTTCCAGTTTTGTTTTCTATGGTGGTGGGTTGCTCTTTTCGGCCTTGCCTACGGGAGGATCTCTGTAGTTTGCAAAAGCCTTAGGCAATATCCAGATGCTCATGGGTAACAGGTGCAAGCCATCCCTGGGACAGCAGCATGTCTCACTATGGAGTCACCTATTACAACTGTATCAGGCACGTTGTTTCTCCTTCTGTCCTGTGACTGTTTGGCACACCAGCTTTGTGTACTATGTGTTACATGTGCTATGTCTGGAGTTTGTTTTATTGGGTGTCTGCTTTGGAGGCTTGTGTTGGTGTTGTGTGTTTGTAATTAGGGCCTCTGGGAATGTTTTTGTGTTTATGTGTTTGGTTTACAGTCGTTGTAGGTCTATGTGGGACTGGGTTTGTGGTGTATGTGGTTATCTTGTCCTCCTGACTAGTTTTGACAGTACTGATTTGGGGGTGCTCAGGCCCCGGTTTGGCTACCTGGTTGCGTCTATCACATACATTTGTATTTATTGTGGTGAGTTGTTGTTGTGTGTGTACTTGGGACAGGTGTCACATTGCCACTGGATTCACAGATTCTACTTGTTTTTCCTGCCCTTAGTGGATTGTATGTGTGGACACATTTTATTGCCATACTAGTGATCACTGATTACTTCACTTTTCATGTTAGATCTATCATGTGGTAGCTTCCTCATTCTCTTCAATGGTTTAGTAATTTATGGTGTCCAGCATGCCAGATGCTTGGGTGTATGGCATTGTGTCTTGTTGTTTGTGATTGCAGACTCCAAGCACTCTTGGCTGTGTTCCTGGTATGCCTGTATAACATGTTCTGCAGTGTGTCCCATATTCTGGACCTGCACAGGGCTTTTCATGGATTCCACATTGGTTTGTAGGTGTGCAAGCTATGCTTTATACATGTGTTTCACTGTGGTAGTCTGGCCAGGGACTGGGGTCGTGATGTGTAACTACAGTGTGCTTACTCTATGGTCTGGTCTTACCAGCGAGGGATACACTTCTCATCTTGACATCCAGTACACATATTTCTGATTATCACATCCAGTATGCTTACCCCTCTTGTGGAAGTGTTACATTTTGCATGTCCGTTTTGTTTGATGGATTCTGAGAAATTGTCTACACTTGTGTCAGTGCTAGTATAATACAAAGAGTATAGTGACATACACCTCAAAAGCTGACTTCACACTTCTTTGGACTGAGATGGTATCCGTTAAGCCCACTGGGCCAGTGGAAACCACAACACACAATGGTGACTCCTTCACAGACACTTTCTACGGACATCTCTGAGATAGCATGGACCATGCAATCACTAATAGAAACATGACCCTCTCCACCAAGGGAATGTGGCCTGTCTGGTGGACCCCAGCCATAAACAGGCTGTATAACAGATGAAGGATACTAATGCAAGACAGAGCTACATCTCCTAAAGGGAAGGCGGCTGTGAGCAGCACTAGTAAAAAGCTACATTCTCTCATAAAGACATCCAAGGTCAACTTTGAGACATAAACACCAAAGATGATAGAGATAACCACACTGCCTTCTTCAGTTATGTCAGACACCTGGGTGGGAACCCTCAGATATGCTCTGAGTTGGTACACAACAACATATATTTCAGTGACCTGACAGATATTGGCAACATTCTGGCAGACAGGTTCAGTGCTATTTTCCCCCTCCCTCACCCCCAACAGAAGATAGTTATCACAGATGAATGTAACCTCACTGTCATCTCAGATGTCCATGTGAGAGCCGCACTCAGCAAAGACAAGAACACAGCATCATTGGGACCTGATGGTATCCCCAGTTGCATGCTATGTGAACTCCAGAAGGAGCTAAACCCGTATATACAAATGCTATTTAACCTTAGCCTTGCTACAGGATATGTACCTGAACACTGGCGTACAGCAACAGTGGTCCCACTCCGCAAAGGAGATGCCTCCACAGACCCTGGGGACTACCACCACACAAGCTTAACCAGCCTTGTCTGCAAAGCTATGGAAAGAGTCATTATGGAGCTTTTAAACAGAGACATTGGTGACCTACAGACCCTTGATCCCACCCAGTTCAGCTTTGTACAGGGCAGATCCTGCATTTTGCACATGTTTGACTATTTTGATACTGTCAGTAGGGCCATTGATGAGGGCTACGCGGTCCACACAGCCTACCTGCACTTGGCTAGGGCCTCTGACACAATACCCCACTCAGGCATCATAGACAAGCTCAACAGCTGAAATATCAAATCATATGTCACAGGATAGTTTGCAAAATGGCTAGGAAACATGACGTTGACATTGCTGGTGCCTTGTCAGATTCAAAGCCAGTCACACGTGGTGTCCCACAAAGATCTGTCCTGGGACCAGTCTTATTTGGCATTTACTTTTCAGATGTGAAAGCAAACATAGGAGGGTTGTGGCTGACAAAGTTTGCAGATGACTGCAACCTAGGCACCATATGTGAATACATCAGCCATCACACACATCCTACAGAATGCCATCACAAAGACAGATAGCTGGTGTCGGAATCATGGCCTGAAACTGACTGCAACTGATGTGTGGTCATCCCCTTTGGGAGGAACAAAGTACACACAAATCAATACATAGACAGCAACCCACTGAGCACAGAATACAAATCAGACACCTGCGGACACATGTAGATAGTGACATCTCATTTGACACCCATGTTGCCAAAGTGGTTTGAAAGACTTTCTATCTTGCCCACCTTATCATGAAGGGTTTTCCATCCAGATCACAGGAGGTCATTGTACCACTATACTTCTCTCTTATCAGGCCCGTGATTGAATACAAAGCCCCATTTGGTATGTACCTCACCCAGCACTTGCAACAGCTGGAGAGACCCCAAAAGTACCTTACCAAGGAGATCAGGGGTGTACAACACATGTCATATGCTTCCAGACTAAAGGAAATCCAGCTTTATTCAGTGGCATACCGCATACTTACAGGTGACCTATGCCTGACATACAAGACCATGTCCAATCAGGATGTGGTGGACATGCTCCACTGCAAGCAATCCAAATCCACCAGAACCATCAGAGCTGTAGATTTGAACCTCAGCACATACATGTATAGGACATGCTGGGGGACAGAGTCATAACTCACAGGCATCTCACACTCTAGCAGAGTATCCCAGTTCATGTTAGACAGAGTCCCTCACTGACTCTCTTCAAGAGAAGTCTGGACAACTGGATGTTGGATTGTAGTTTTACCCCAGGGGTCCTCCCTGTGTCACTACTAGACAGAGGCACAGTCAAGGTATTCAGTTATGTACGGGGGTCATAATGTGTCACTACTAAGTGAGAGGCACAATATTCGGAATCTATTCTGTACACGTATTACCACTATAAGGGGTGGCAATAGCCACATCACTATGGCTAGGCTTATAAATGCACTAGGGCAGATAGCCTAGTAGTAAACTATGCAACTATGACACTATGGTGTATGTGTAGGTATTGTCAGTCAAGCGATATAATGTGGTTTGGGGGGCTTGATATCTTCCTGTCTTCCAACAGTTTGTTGTCTATTCCTTCTGGCATGTCATGGGATCAGTTGCTAGTGTCCTCTCCTGCTCAGCTGGTGAACCTGGGAATATTGAGGCAATGTTACAATTGACGCATGTACACAGACAACCCTCTCCTTCTCCCACAAAACACAAATGCATGCAAGAGATGCAACTATATAGCCAACCTGGAGGCTGAGCTCTCTCAACATAGGACTGGCAGGACCAGAGAGGAGGAGAAGGTGACCACACACACACCACAAACCCAGTCTCACATAGCACTATCACAACTTCAAATCATACACATAAACACACAAAGACATACTCAGAGGCTCTGATCACAGATCTACCATACCAGCAGAGGCCACCACAGCAGACACCCAAAAACTGCCTCCACAGGGCACAGCACATGCAACACATAGACCACAGAGTCAGTGTGCCAAACATTCACAGCCCTTAAGGCCAAACACAATGCCAGACACACTCATCATAGGTGACTCCATAGTCAGACACACTGACGTCCCGCTCACCAGATTGAGTAAGGTGAAGGTCACAGTAAGCTGCCTATCGGGCGCTGGGATCCACCACATAATGCAAGCACTCAGGTCACTCAACTGCAAGTACAAGTATGACTCAGTCATTGTTCATGCTGGTGTGAACGACCTGAGATGTACCTCCCTGGACTACATGAAAAGAGACATAGAGGAGCTCTCTGCTTATGTAGCCCAGGCAGGTATGACCCTGACCTTGAGCAGTATCCTACCTTCACCAAGAATGATGCCACAATACAGAGACAAGATGATCAGCTGTAATAGTTGGCTTAATCTATGGTGTCATTCAAAGGGGATCCAATGTCCGTCTGCCTGGGATGACATGCTGGACAAGCCACGCTGATTCGCAGGGGACGGCTTGCACCTGTCATCCCTGAGCTTCCGGAATTTGGCTCAGGCTCTTGCAACCCCCATTGTGCCTTTTTTAGGCAAGGCTCAGATTCTAAACCTACCACCCTAGAACACAAAAAGGGAAGTGGACTAAAGGTGATGCTGCTCAATGCCAGACGTCTCAACCTCAAGATGCACGCACTCGAAGCCCTTCTCAGTATGGGGAACATCGATGTCTGTGCTGTGACTGTAACCTGGTTCAAGGCTCCTGACAGCACCCCAGCAGTATCAGGTGTTACCTCATATCATGCGTTCCGGCCCCAAACTCTGGACGACACCAAGAAAGGAGAGTGGGTGTCCATATTCATCAAGGACACCCTCACCTCAAGGTTGGTGGCAACACACGATGCATCGGAGACCATCCAGGTGCAATTAACCGTAGGCAAGACTGGGATCACTAATCAAGCCCTAATCAAGCTCCAACACTCTAGGCCAAAGGTTCCTAGTGTTCATAACCTCAAATGCCATGGAACAACTAGTCACCATCCCCACAAGAGGAGACAACATACTAGATCACATCATCACGAACATGGGGTCACAATGTTCAACACCAGAAGTATACCCATCATTGGTGAGATCAAATCATAAACTAATCTCACTGGAAGTCCACATCCCGCCCCCACCCCAGATAAAGAACACCACAGTGAAGAACTTCTCAGAAGCCAACTTCACACTTCTAAAGACTGGTGTGGTCTCTTTCAAGGCCCCCAAGCCAGCGGAAACCATTACCCAAGCCGCTGAATCACTTACAAATGCCTTCTACCAGCACCTCCAGGACTGCATGGATCAGGCAATCCCACACAAAACAAAGACTCTTTGTACCAAAGGCATGCGTGCAGTCTGGTGGACCCCAGCCATAAACATGCTCTACATCAGAAGGAAGGTGCTACTACAAGATAGAGCAAATTCTGTAGAAGGGAAGACACCCCTGCTCATTATGCGTAAAGAACTGAGATCTCCCATAAAATCATCCAGGGCACATTTTGAGAGAAAACTCGCTAAGGACTCAGAAGACAATCATGAGGCCTTTTTTAGCTATGTTGGAAACCTGGGAGGTGACTCCCAGATATGCTCAGGATTAGTTCATAATGATGTAAAGATCACTGAACCTACAGACATTGACAACATAGTGGCTGACAGGTTCAGTGCATATTTCTCCCCCCCCCCCAAAGGGAGGGATATCTATACCAGGGGATTGTAGCCCCCAAACATCTCAAATGCTCAGGTGAGAACTGCTCTATCCAAGGCGTGAAACACAGCATCCATGGGACCGGATGGTGTCCCCAGTTGTTGGCTCCACGAACTCAATGAGGAATTGAACCCGCAGTTAGGGCAGCTGTTTAATCTTGGCCTCACCTCAGGATACGTACCCAAGGAGTGGCGTACGGCAACGGTGGTCCCACTTCACAAAGGTGGTGCCTCCACCGACCCCGGACACTACCGTCCCATCAGCTTGACAAGCCTGGTCTGCAAAGCTATGGAGAGGATCATAATGGAACTCATGAATGAAGACATAGGGGACTTGCAGACTTTGGATCCAACAAAGTTTGGCTTTGTCAAGGGCAATCATGCCTTTTAAACTTGGTTGACTATTTCAGAACGGTCACCAAGGCCATTGACGAGGGCAAAGCAGTTCACACAGCCTACCTTGACCTGGCAAAGGCTTTCGATACAGTACCCCACTCTGGTATCATTGACAAACTCACCAGGTTAAATGTAGACCCATACGTCACAAGATGGGTTACAAACTGGTAAGTGACAGCACCCACAGGGTCAAGGTTGATGGTGCCATGTCACACTCAAAGCCTGTCACAAGTGGTGTCCCACAGGGCTCAGTCCTGGGCCCACTTTTGTTCGGCATCTACTTTTCAGACGTACAAGCAAACACAGGAGGATTATGGCTGACAAGGTTTGCAGATGACTGCTAACTGGGAACCATAGTTGACAACCCATCTGACACAGACATCCTTCAGACGGGTCTCATAGAAACGGATAACTGGTGCCAGAGCCATGGCCTACAGTTAAACGCTAAACAATGCATAGTCATACCCTTTGGGAAGAACAAGGTTACCCCTAGTTCCCATATAGGTGTTACTCCTCTAAGCACAGGAGAGGTTATCAGGGATCTGGCCACCCAGGTTGACAGTAACCTTCGCTTGACACTCACGTTGCCAAAGTAGTTAGGAAGACCTTCTACATTGCCCACCTCATCATGCAGGGATTCACATCTAGATCAAGGGAGGTCATTGTTCCCCTGTACTCATCACTCATCAGACCAATGATTGAGTACAATGCCCCATTCGGAATGTTTCTGACCCAACACCTGCAGCAATTGGACAGGCCCCACACATTGCTCACCAGATGGATAACAGGTCTCAAATGTATGTCTTATGCTGCCTGACTGCAGGAACCCCAGCTCTATTCAGTCGCCTACCATCTGCTCAGAGGTGGCCTGTGCCTGACATACTAGGCCATGTCCAACCCGGAATTAATGAACATGCTTCACCTCAAAACCGCTAACTCCATCAGATCTACACGGGCAGGAGACTTAAACCTCAACACGGCTATTTATAGGGCGTGCTGGAGGGACAGATTCATCACCGAGAGACCCCTATGCTGTGGAACATCATCCTGGTACATGGGAGGCTGGGCACCTCGCTGGCTTTGTTCGGGAGAAATCATGACCAATGGATGGGTGATCGCAAGTATACCCCAGGGATAACCTCAGTGTCACTGCTTGACAGAGGCACAGCAACATAATGGGCATATTATCCTTAGAACTGAAGGGGTGGCGGAAGCCACAAAACTCTGGGCTAGGCTTATATATGCCCTAGGGCAGATAGCCTAGTATGAACCTATGCACCTATGAACATAGGCCTGGTGCAGTTCCTGCTATTAGGACAGTGGTCTGCAGTAAGCTATTTAGTAGTAGGCAGTTTTAGCAATTGGTATTTGACCATGGCTAATCCATGTTGCTTCTTGTTGTGGTACCAACATGGGGGTGTGGTTATCCATGACATTTATTGCTAGTCACCCTCGTTTTGTAGCTTGTTCCATGTTTTTGCACATGTACATCCCTGTATGAGGTGTGACCTGGTAGTGTTAGGGTGTTGGTGTGGGCTTTGTCCCAGTTGTCTATTACAGCACTGATATCTACATCCTCTATACTGTGTGCGGTTACACTGCACACATCTTGCTGTTTATACTTCTGGCATTGGGTAGCATTACATCTAGGTTCCTATCCCTTGTGGTACCTATGAATGTGGGTTTGTGTTTCTGTGGTTTGTGATGGGTGAGGGTGGATGTTAGTCAGGGTCCTCAGGTATGCATATGGTACATGGTGTTACATTACTTGACACATGGCATTCATGCCTCGGGTGGTGCTGCAGGGCTGCCTCTGTCGGATGCACATACTACACTCCCTGTACATGTTTGGAAGCAGGTTGTGTCATGTTAGGCATCCCTGTTACTATATGAGTGAGTCAGAGCAGGTATCAGTCCCAGTGTTCCTACTGACCAAGTGTATGTGCTATGCGTTGCTTCTTTGCCAAGGCCAGGGCATACTGGGCACGCCTCCTTCTGCCTACTGGGGCAAGGTCAGGTTGTTCCTCCTCCGAGTCACCCTCTGCCTGTGGTGGCCTTGGCAGTGGTGGGGGTATGTTTGGCCCAGCCCTATGCTGGTCCTGCTGCAGCTGTTTCCGCAGGATCATATTATGTAGCATAGCACATATCATGATCATTTGGGTACATGTAGTTGGTGTGTACTGCAAGGCTCCACCAGATGTGTCCAGACACCGGAACCGTGACTTGAGCAGCCCAAACACACGCTCTATGACGTTACGTGTTTGTGCATGTGCCTCATTATGGCGTTCCTGTTCAGGCGTGTGTGCATTTCTGATGGGTGTCATCAGCCACGGCTCAAGTGCGTAACCTGCATCCCCCACTAGGTGTCCGTGTGGGAAGTCCCCACTGGCAAATGATTGGTACAGCTGCGTCAGATGCCAGATGTGGGAATCGTGGTAGCTCCCAGGGCAGCCAGCACACACATTCATTATTATGCCCTGGGCATCACACACGACCTGGCAGTTGATGGATGGGAATCCCTTGCGGTTCATGTAGGCTCTACCCCGCTCACTGGCTGGTGCTTTGATGCGTATGTGCGTGCAGTCTATTGCACCCAATACCTCAGGGTATCCTGCTATTTGCTGGAAGAGACGCATATTGCTGGCCACAACCTCACGGGCATTGGGGAAATATACATGATCACCGACATGTGCTGACATGGCATCCAGGAACTGGTGCAGTACCCTGGAGGCTGATGCCTGTGATATCCCCATCATATCACCAGTTGGTCTCTGGAAGGTACCTGTTGCTAGTATTCTTAGGCCAACACATACCTTGGTTTCCACTGGGATGGATTCCCCTCTGTTGGTTCTGTGTGTGAGGCGTGACCTGCACAGCTCAACAATTTGCTGCAGAAGGTCTCTATCCACTCTGTAGCGCTCTACTATCTCCAGCTCATGTAACCCATGGTAGGTGACCCTGGGCCTGTATACTCTTCTCCTTCTCCTCACTCTGGGTTGTCTGTCAGCATCTGCATTGTCACCACCCTCAGCAATTCACCTATGCCTGATTATAACAGCTATGGCAGCCCCTACCATTTCTGCTCTGAGTTCAGCTTTTTTCAGTTTTCAATTCTGATAGCTTACTTTCTTGCAGTATCTCTTGTGAGAAACACCCTGCACTGCTCTTTGCAGTGTTTTAAGTGCTGGGTTGGGCTTCTAGTCTGCCTGTGTAATTGCCTGCTTCCAATTGTTTCCACCAATTAACTCCAGCAGTATCCTCTAGCAGTTTCCCTGTAATCTGGTTGTTTCCTTTTTCCTCTCTGTTTCCTGATGGGGAGCAATGTGCACACCAGCTTAAGCATGCTCACAGTTACTTAAACGCGCGCACACATCCCTACACGGTGTTACACATGCGCACACATCCTTACACGGTGTGAACTTGGCTGATTCATGTTAAAACACGCGCACACTGCCTTACACACGTGCACGCCCGTGCAAACCGTTGTAAACAGTTTGCAACACGCTCCCACATGTTGAACCTGCCTTACACGCGCGCACATGCACGTATATCAAGAAAGTTGGAGTGTAGGGATAGTGTGCACCCTCTGTTTCTTGACTTTTTTAGTGTTCTTTTGGGACACACCTCTCTCCCTGATGTCTGTCTGTCATCTGTCACCTTACATTGCCCTCCAATCTGATACATTTATTTCTATCCTTCCCCCCCGTGGTGTCACCTACCTCTTACTCTATTCCTCCCCCTTCTATAACTCTTACACTACTCAGACAGTGCTCATTACCTATGTGGCAGTGTGATTCAGTATTGTAACCCTCATTTACATAGGATTGCCTAGTAATGCTTAGTTACATGTCTTACACGGAGCTTCCCCCCCTTGACAACCACTAAACGGAGGCCATATTGTTTTTGGTCTGCAAGTCCCTCCATTGACATTCCATGTAATACATAAATCCCACAATTGTGGGCTTATAAGCTTCGGTTTTCAGTTTTAGGTAGTGCACCCCGTTTGCGCGGGTGTGCGCTGCAGTTACACATCATAATCCCACGGAAAAAAAAAAAGTTGTTTAAAATATTTTTGAAACACTTTTTCATGCCAATGGCCACATATTTGGCCATTGGCATTATTAATGAAACATATGCACCCTTTATTTGGAGCTGACATAGCTCCGTTTTCATTTTTGCAGAAATGTACTCAGTTGTCAGCTGAGTACATTTCTGCAGCTAACACGTCCGTTACACGGACTGGTTTGGGCTTCTTGGATCGCTCAGATACCTCATTTGCATATCTTTCAGCTGCAAATGAGGTATTGAGCATTTCCATGCCCAGTCCATGTAAGAGACGTGTTAGCTGTCTCTTACACGGAGGTTTGGGCTGTTCCTGAATCGGGAGGCTTACACGGAGGCTTACACTACTCTTAAACTCCGTGTAAGCCTTCCTGAATCTGGCCCTAACAGTTTACTGGGCTGTCAAACTAGCACTACAAGCTTACTTCCAAACCAATGAAGCGTACTTGTCAATTCCAAAATAATTAAAGTAGCTTAATAAGAAGGTTATTTGCAAGGTTACATGACAGTTTATATTGGCAATAAGCAAAGATATTAAAAAGGCTCTGTATCTCGTAATTTTGCTGAAAAGTCTTCCAAGGTAAATACAACCTTCTGATTTAGTATGGAACCGTACCTCTCAACATTAGAGCAAGATATCTGGAGAAAGAGAAAAATAAAAGTGGGACACAGGCCCCAAAATAGTTATACATCACAGACACCATTGAAACAACTGTAGCTGCAAACATTATACATTACTTATAATCTTTCTATCCCATCATTGTCAGTTAAGCATTATATGACTCATTCAATCCTGCCTTCTTTTGCAACAAAGAAAACAATGCTTTGAAATGACAAATGGATTAAAAATAATAAATAAAACACATTGCATCCACATCCTGCAACTTCCTACCTGCAAATAACCACAGAGCTTTCACTGAAAATAGGGCTGCTTATTTCCCAGGAATGATAGCTCTCCCTAATTAAATCTAATAGGATACAATCTACCAGAATCTGGACTACCTGAAATAAATTAAATTATGGCCTGCAAACTGCAAGTGCACCTTATTTACTTCTAGGTTCATAGGTTCATAGGTAAGTGCTAGGCTATCGGCCCAAGGGCCTACGTAAGCCTAGCCAGCAAGGTTCCATAGCTTACGCCACCCAAGAAAGTTATTTTCCTGTGCCACTGTCCAGCAGAGACACAGAAGTGATACCTGGGGTGTATTTTCTATTTCCCATCCACTCATCAAGGTTTTTCTTGAAGAGTGCTAATGAAGAACTTTGCCTGACATAGATGGGTAGCTTGTTCCAGAGTATAGGAAGTATCTGGGACAGGAATCTATCCCTCCAGCGTGTCCTGTTTATTGTGATGACAAGGTTTAGGTCCCTAGAGCGTGTAGCTCTGAGGGATTGGGATTTCTTTAGATGTAGCATGTCCAACAGCTCTGGGTTTGACATAGCTTTATATGTTAGGCAGAGATCACCTCGGAGTAGGCGATATGCTACGGAGTAAAGCTGGAGTTTTTTGAGACGGTCAGTGTAGGGCATTTGTTTGAGGCCAGTAATCCTCTTTGTGAGGTACTTCTGTGGCCTTTCCAGCTGCTGCAGATGTCGTCTGAGGTACATTCCAAAAGGGGTGTTGTACTCTATAATGGGTCTAATGAGTGCTGAGTAGAAGGGAACAATGACCTCTTTTTTACTGGATGAGAGCCCTTTTATGATGAGGTGTGCCACGTAGAAGGACTTCCTGACTACTGTGGCGATGTGACTATCAAAGGAGAGACTACCATCCACCTGGGTCCCAAGGTCTCTTATCACGCATTCGGTGTTAAGTAGATTGATGCCTATGTGATAGTTCATGGGTACAGAGTTTTTACCAAAGAGGATGACATTGCACTTTTTGGTATTGAGCTTGAGGCCATGGCTCTGACACCAGGCATTTGTCTCAGTGAGGCCCTTCTGTAGGATGTCCACATCATTTGGGGACTTGACTATGGATCCTAGTTTGCAGTCATCTGTGAACTTTGTTAGCCAGAGGCCTTTTGTGTTAGCCTGTACTTTAGAGAAGTAGATACCAAACAGGAGAGGTCCCAGGATGGAACCCTGTGGTACTCCACTTGTCACTGCTTTGAGGTCAGATTTGGAGTCTGTAACTTTTACAGTGTGGGTTCTGTCAGTGAGCCAGTTGGCAACCCATCTTGTGACGTAGGGATTTATACCTAGTTTAGTGAGTTAGCTATAATTCCAGAATGGGGGATGGTGTCAAAAGCCTTGGCGAGGTCAAGATAGGCTGTGTGAACCACCTTACCCTCATCCATGGCTTTGGTGACTGCCTCAAAGAAGTTGATCAGGTTCAGGAGGCATGATCTGCCTTTCACAAACCCGAAATGGGTGGGATCCAGAGTTTGGAGGTTACCAATGTCTTTGTTTATGAGTTCCATGATAATACGTTCCATGGCCTTGCAGACCAGGCTTGTCAGGCTCATAGGTCGATAGTTCCCGGGACCAGTGGTAGCTCCCCCTTTATGGAGTGGGATAACTGTTGCTGTGTGCCATTCAGTGGGCACAAAGCCTGATGCAAGGCTATTATTGAACATGGTGCTTAAGTGGGGAGTCAGTTCGTTCTGAAGTTCGTGTAAAACGCAGCTTGGGATGTTGTCCTGTCCCATGGATGCTGTGTTTTTGGCTTTAGAGAGTGCATCTTTTACCTGCGTAGTTGTGATTACAGGGACTCTGCATTCTTTCTGTATAGATATGGGCCCTTTAGGGGGTGAGAGGGGGGTAAAGTTAGCACTGACCCGATCTGCCAGGATGTTGGCAATATCAGTTGGTTCTGTAATTTACGTGCCTTTGTGCTGTAACTCAGAGCAGATCTGGGTGTTGCCATCTTGATTCTTGACATAGCTATAGAATGCTTTGTGGTTGTCCTTGGATTTAGTGGTGATTTTGTTTTCATAGCTAGCTTTGGAGGATCTTATAAGGGATCTCAGCTTCTTACTGAGGCTGACCAGGGAGCTCATCCACTCATGGGATTTTACTCTCTTTTGCAACAGTTTCTTCCTTCTGTTGTACAGTTTGTTTATGGCAGGGAACCACCAGATTGGCTTCCTTTTTTTGGAGGATTGCGTCTTGGTTCAGTTTGGGATAGCATGATCCATGCACTCGTGTAAGTGCTTATAGAGTGCATTTCTGTAGGATTCAGCAGTTGTAACTGTATTGTCCTCTGCATGGGTGTCATGAAGTTCACCACTTCTGTCTTAAGAAGCATGAAGTTGGCTCTGGAGAAATTTTTTACTGTAGTTTCCTTAATGGGGGGGTGAGGCGGGATGTGGATGTCAAGGGTGATAAGCTTATGGTCGGATTGGACCAACAAGGAGTTGACTTCAGGTGTGGAGCACTGGTCACTCATGTTGGTAATGCCTAGGTCTAGGATATTGTTGCCCCTGGTGGGGGTGTGGATAAGTTGATCTAGGGCATTGGAATTTATGAATTCCAGAAACTTAAACTATATTTCTAAGATCACTTATTGTATTTTTTAGTAACATCCCAATATCCAATTCCAGGTCACTTTACAAGACATTGGCAGTGGTAGACTTGGCATCCTCCAGATCCTTACAGGGCCACACTCATACTGCTAGCATTGTCCATTAAATATAAATAGCCATCCACTGGAAATGGCAAGAAGCTATGTCTTAAAAAAATCTACTTTTGGCATGCCTAGTACCCAAGTATCAGCTTTTGAAACAAAGAAACATTCTCCACAGTCCGTAAGTCTCTGTCTTTAATAATCATCTACTGTTGCAGCCCTCCCAACACACAAACACACACATACACTCTAAAACCCACAACATTTAAAAAATGACATTGTGCCCACCTGATTTGCCAGTATTGATGATCCACTAAAGCTATACTTATTGTTGTCCAATCTGCCACTGCTTAGAACCCACCAATGACAAAACAGTACTGGGTGCTTTTTTTTGTCAGAAAAAATAATTCAACTTTATATGCTACAGTCCCACCAAGTCAATCCACTACTGACCCACTGACCCTAGGCTGCTGTCTCATTCTTACTCCCTGGAACTGCATTAGCTTGGATGACTAATTTTATTTCCTAAGAAAAAGACACAAATTGGAAGATGAAGCAAAAATCCATGATTTTATATTCAATACAACACTCTCTCTGTCAGGAAAGCCACAATTTAATGAAAGTGTACTTTTAATGTGCAATATATTTGTGAGCTAACTTATTTGTGTTCAGTAGGTAGATTGATCGTCATTAGCCTCTTTGTGCATGTGTCTCTCTCTGTCTCTGTCATGCACACATACACACACACTCTTCTTCTACTTTCACATACACAAACATTATGCTTTCATGCATGTACTCACAGACTCACTCACTCCGTACTTACCTATTAACACAGGTAAGTGCTGACCCTTTCAAAGGCAATGGCGGAAAATCCATACACGAGTCCCTCTTCAGCGAGAACACACACACACACACACACACACACACACACACACACACACACACACACACACACACACACACACACACACACACACTGATTCTTTGGCACGAAATAATGGTGGGAACACACAGATCCTTCTTTGGCACAAAAAAAATCAAAACTAGAAGGGTGCTTTGGTGCATGCGCACACTGACAGAGTTATAGGTCACGAGCATGAAAAACACAAAACAAAAAAGTGTTTTGAAGCATGTGCATATCGATGTTGCAGTTAGAGGTCAGGGGCCACATGGAAGAGCTCTGAGGGCCGCAGGTTGGACACGCCTACACTACACCCTCTTATACTCCCTTTAAGTACTTGACTCCCTATTGGTCCTTTTTGATCAGTCAAAAAGTAGTTCCTTATACTATTCTGGCATGTCCAAAAGTCAGTTTTGGGTTTACTCTCCAGTCCAGCTGGTGAATCTGGGAATCTTGAGGCAATCTCATGTCTTATGTACACAGACCACCTTCTCTTCCTCCCAGCAAGCTCAAATATATGTGAGAGATGCAACTATATAGCCAAACTGGAGGCTGAGCTCTCTCAACCCAATACTGGCGCAGTCAGTCAGGAGGAGAAGGTAACCACACACACCACAAATCCACTCTCACATAAACCTATCGCAACAGAAAACTGAACACATAAACACACAAAAACATACTCGGAGGCTCTAAATAAAAATCTGCCCAAGCAGCAGAGACCTCCAAAGCAGACATCCAAGCAACCGCTACCCCACAACAATACCCACATATCACATAGTTCACAAAGTCAATGTGCCACACAGTTCACAGCCCTTAAGGCTAAACAACACACCTAATACACTTGTAATAGGTGACTCTATTGTCAGACACACTGACATCCCACTCACCAGGCTGAACAAGGAGAAGGTCACTGTAAGCTGCCTGTCGGGTGCCAGGATCTTCCACATAACACAAGCACTCAGGTCACTCCAAAGCAAGTACAAATATGACTCCGTCATTGTCCATGCTGGTGTGAATGACCTGAGACGTACCTCCCTGGACTACATGAAAAGAGACATAGAGGAGCTCTCTGATCATGTAGCCCGGGCCGGTATGACCCTGACCTTGAGTAGCATCTTACCCTCACCAAGAATGATGCCACAGTATAAAGACAAAATGATCAATTTTAACAATTGGCTAAAGTATTGGTGTCATTCAAAGGGGATCCAGTGTCTGTCAGCCTGGGATGACATGCTCGGCAAGCCACGTTGCTTCGCTAGGGACGGCTTGCACCTGTCACCCCTGGGCTTTCGAATACTGGCTAAGGCTCTTGCCACCCCCATAGTGCCTTCTTTAGGCGAGGCACAAAAGACAAACCCACCTCCATAGACAACACAAAGAAAAAGAAACTAAGGGTAATGCTGCTCAACGCCAGAAGTCTAAACCTCAAGATGCACGCACTCGAGGCTCTCCTCAGTATGGAGAAAATCGATATCTGTGCAGTAACAGAAAACTGGTTCAAGGCTCCTGAGAGCACCCCAGCACTACCAGGTTATACCTCATTCCATGCTTTTCGGCCCCAAAAGTCGGACCGAACCACAAAAGGAGGGGGAGTATCCATATTTATCAAAGATACCCACACCTCCAGGTTAGTGGCACTGCATGAAGCATCGGAGACCATCCATGTGCAACTAACAGTGGGCAAAACTGCCTTTCAGTTTGTAGCCTGCTACAGACCACCCTCCCAAACTCAGGAACCCCACTCGGCTTTCCTGAGAACACTGGAGAATATGAAGGTCTCTCCAAACACCATTATATTGGATGACTTCAACTACCCAAACATAGACTGGGAGCACTACTCAAGCCCCAACACCCTCACCCAACGGTTCCTAGAATTTATAAACTCAAATGCTATGGAACAACTGGTCACCACTTCCACAAGAGGGGAAAACATATTGGACCTGATCATCACCAACATGGGGAGTCTATGTTCCATACCAGAGGTATACCCCTCATTGGTAAGATCTGACCATAAATTAATCTCACTGGACATCCATATCCCGTCCCCACCCCCAGCCAAGGAAACCACGGTGAAGAACTTCTCAAAAGCAAACTTCACACATCTCAAAACCGAGGTGGAATCCTTCAAAGCCCCCGGGCAAGTGGAAAATACGGCCCAAACCGCAGAATCCTTTACAAACGCTTTCTATGGACACCTACAGGAATGCATGTATCGTGCTATCCCAAATAAAACCAAGACTCATTCCTCCAAAGGCAGGAGACCTGTCTGGTGGACCCCAGCCATAAATAAGCTATACAACAGAAGGAGGAAGCTACTACATGACAGAGCAAAATCCCAAAAAGGGAAGGCATCTCTGATCAGTACTAGCAAGAAACTACAATCCCTCATGAAATCATCTAAGGCCAGCTTCGAAAGAAAAATTGCACAAGATGCTAAAGATAATCACAAGGCCTTCTTTAGTAATGTCAGGAACCTGGGTGGCAACTCCCAGATATGCTCTGAGTTAGTTCAAAATGACAAAAAATACACTGAACCCACAGACATTGCCAACATCCTGGCAGACAGGTTCAGTGCAAACCCCCCCCCTTCCCCCCAAAAGAGCAAATGTCTATCCCAACAGAGTGTAGCCTCCCTGACATCACAGATGCACAGGTGAGAGCTGCCCTCTCCAAAGCAAAAAACACAGCATCAATGGGACCGGACGGTGTCCCGGGCTGTGTCTTACATGAACTCCAAGAAGAACTGAACCCTCACATAAAGTCACTGTTCAATCTCAGCCTTACTACAGGATATGTACCCAAGGAATGGCGTACAGCAACAGTGGTCCCACTTCACAAAGGTGGTGCCACAACGGACCCCGGAAACTTTCGCCCTATAAGCCTGTCTAGCCTGGTCTGCAAAGCTATGGAGCGTATCATCATGAAACCCATAAACAAAGACATTGGGAACTTCCAAACACTGGATCCTACCCAATTCGGCTTTGTTAAGGGCAGATCTTGCCTCTTCAATTTGGTTGACTTGTTTGAAACAGTCACCAAGGCCATAGATAAAGGGAAGGTAGTCCACACAGCCTACCTGGACCTCGCAAAAGCCTTCGACACAATACCCCACTCAGGCATCATAAATAAGCTGCAAACTGGGTGCCATAATCGATTCGCCGACTGACACAAGCATCCTCCAGAAGGGTCTCACAGAGACGGATAACTGGTGCCAGAGCCATGGCCTAAAGCTAAATGTCAAAAAGTGCATAGTCATCCCCTTTGGGAAAAACAAAGTGCCCACAAATTACCACATAGGTGGTAATCCATTAAGTACGGAAGAAGTAATTAGGGATTTGGGGACCCAAGTAGATAGCAATCTCTCCTTTGACAATCAAGTTGCCAAAGTGGTTAGAAAGACCTTCTGTATAGCCCACCTTATCACAAAAGGGTTCACATCTAGATCAAGAGAGGTCATTGTGCCCTTCTACTCATCACTCATCAGGCCCATAATTGAATATACAATGCCCCAGTTGGGATGTACCTTACCCGACACCTGCAGCAACTGGAAAGACCCCAAAAGTACCTCACCAAGAGGATCAAGGGACTCAAACAGATGCCCTACGCAGTTAGACTAAAGAAACTCCAGCTCTACTCATTTGCTTACCGCCCACTCAGGGGCGATCTGTGCCTGATGTATAAAGCCATGTCCAACCCAGAATTAATGGACATGCTCCAACTCAGGAAATCCAAATCCCGTAGAGCTACATGCTCCAGGGACTTAAACCTCAGCACAGAAATAAATAGGACATGCTGGAGGGACAGATTCATATCTCAGAGGCTCCCCTCACTCTAGAACATAATCCCAATCCATGTTAGGCAGAGTCCCTCAATGACCCTGTTCATGAGAAATCTTGACGAGTGGATGGGAGATTGTAGGTTTACCCCTGGGATCTCTTCTGTGTCCCTACTAGACAGAGGCACAGTAAACTAACCTCAAAAGGGCTATCTTCTGTGACTTACTATACAGAGGCACAGTCAACTAATCTAAAAGGGTGGCAAAAGCCAAACACACTCTGGCTAGGCTTATAAATGCCCAAGGGCAGATAGCCTAGTATCAACCTATGAACCTATGGCACCCACAAGGCATCAACTCATTCGGGCCATGGACCGCACACTCAATCTCTTGCAGGACCTAGGCATTACAGTCAGCCTGCTCAAATTTAATTTTGTCCCATGTCAGAGTCTGGAGTTTATCATTGTCCTTCTAGACACGGTGTCAGAGACTGCAGCACCCCCCCCCCAACTCAAACTCAAGATGATTCCGATCAGGTACATCTCTTTCTGGATCAGGACTGCCCCTCAGTCCACTTAATCTTGCAAGCCTTAGTTTCCATGGTGGCAATTCAGTTGGTTGCCCTCACCAGATTTCACATGCGTGTTCTACAATTGACTCTTGTGGTTCAGTGGTTGGCCCACAGTCAGCTCATGTCCATGACCATCAGGATTTCTCAAGTCTGCAGACGTCATCTTGCTTGGTGGCTTCAAGCTCAGGTACTTCTTCTAGGCAGACCCTTCTGTCTTTCCCAACCCCAAACCACAGTGACCACAGATGCCTCCCTGTTGGGGTGGGGGGCATTATCGGGGAAGGACTGTTCAAGGCACATAGTCCTCTTTAGCAACTAAATTGCACATCAGTGTCCTGGAGATAAGAACAGTTTTTCTATTGTTGCAAGCCTTCCAAGACTGTCTCTTTCTCGGGACCATTGCAGTTCAGACAAGCAACATGGTAGTGGTCTGGTACGTCAACAAACAGGGGAGAACATGATCTTATGCCCTGGGCAAAGAGGCCATGAGAGTATGGGAATGGTCAGTGTCTTGCAGGTTCTTTCTTCTTGCAATGCATATTCCCGGCAGTTCCAAAGTCTTAGCAGACAAACTCAGCATATCTTTCCTGAGTCCTCACGAGTGGTTCCTGAATCTGTCAGTGGCAAGTCGGTTATTCGACCGCTGGGGTCTTCCTTGCTGTGATCTTTTTGCCTCTCCGATCAATCACAAATGCAGCAAATACTTCGCTCTGATCCCCCAATGGGGGAGTCCCCTAGGGATGCTTTGGTTTACGATTAGCTGCCAATTATTTTGTATGCTTATTCTCCCAACTCCTCTCATTCCCAAGTTCTTACAGAAAGCTCATTGCCTGAAGACTTCTCTCATCCTCATTGCCCCCTTCTGAGCTCACCAGGCATGGTTCTCCCTCCTTTGGTCTCATCTGAAATACCCACCCTGGATACTGGATCCCATTCTGGATCTCATTTCCTGTTCTTGGAGGCTTCCTCTTCCGAATCTTCAGTCCCTTTGTCTGACTGATTGGTACCTCCAATTCCAGTGATTCTCTCCCAGACCAGGCTTTCTTCCTCAGTCAAGTCTATTATTTTGGCTTCCCGGAAGCCCTCTACCAACGAGGTTTATTCCAGTAAATGAAGATTTTCTATCTGGGCAAAACAGCACAATGTGTACCCCTTTTTAGTGTCTGTTCTGGATATCTTACTGTTCCTAGCCTCTTTTTTTTCAACAGGGGGCTAGTTTTTTACAGTCAAACTCCAACTGGCTGGCATCTCTAACTTCCATTTGGGTGGGTGTCCCACCTTTTCTTCTAGGCTATGTAAGGCCTTCCTTAAAGGGATCTTTCTGCTCAGACTCGTAGTAAAGGATCCTTTCCCTCCTTTGGGTCTCATTCTAGTGCTCCAGTCTTTGACGCAGAAAACTTTCAAGCCTGTGGCTACCTGTGGCCTTAAATTTATATCTTGGAAGATGGCCTTTTTAGTGGCTATTACTTCAGCCAGGATGGTTTCCGAAGTGCAGGCTCTGTGTATTAAACCTCATTTCATGGTTTTCATAAGGATAGGGTCTCTCTCAGGACCAGTCCTTCCTTTGTTCTTAAGGTAGCTTCAGAGTCAAATCTTAACCAATTGATCCATCTTCCTGTATTTTTCCCAGCTTTTCCAATAAAGGAGAATATCAGTTGCATTGCTTGGATGTTCTTAGGCTACTATGTTTTTACCTTAAGCGGACAGAAAGTTTTCAGAAGTCTGACCAGCTCTTTGCCATCTTTTTGCAGGCTAGGAGAGAGGGTAGGTGGTTTCCAAGGTGCCTCCTTCTCTTTTGATTGCCAGTTGTTATTTCTTACATTCATGAAAGCAGACACCTGGAGATCTCCAGACCAGTCAAAGCTCACTCTACCAGATCAGTGGCAACTTCTTCTGCCTTTTTGGCTAAATCATCATTGAACAAGATTTATGGTGCTGCTACTTGGTCTAATCACCATACATTTATTGCTCATTACAAGTTGGACTTGGTGTCTAGGAGGAGGGCTTCCATTGGTTCTTCTTTGCTCTGGCATATCCTTCCTTGAGGCCTCCCAGGGTTCATAGTAGCTGGGGACTCTGACCCATCTATGATCAATAATGACACGGATAGCACAAGATAAAGAGTTATGTACTTACCATAACTTGGAATCTGTGCTATCCAGTGTCATTATTCATCACGTCCCCACCCTCTTTCCCCCTCCTTCTGGTAAATGGGGTGTTAGTGAGGGCTGTATCTCTAGTATTCTCTTTTCTATCCAGTGAACTCGATCTGGGAGTTGTGGGTAGATAGGGATCTTGGGAAGGGGAGGAGTTTGAGCTCAGGAGCTGTCTTATTAGGGCCTGCTCAGATCCGATGTCGGATCCTAGACCCATCCGTGATGAGTAATGACACTGGATAACACAGATTCCAAGTTATGGTAAGTACATAACTCTTTTTTTGCCAGCATGAACCATATTACACTGTTATACATTTAATTTGTGACCATTGTCTTTGCACCAATTGTTAACATGGTCTAATCCATGTTGGAGCAATTTTGTGTCAGTTGAAGATCAAATAACAACACCCAATTTACAGTCATCTGAAAACTTAGTTAGCCATAGGCCAGGAGTACTGGCCTGAAGGTCTGAGAAATAAATGCCAACTAGGACAGGACCCAAAACTGACACCTGTAGTACACCACTGGTGACATTTTCGCTTTCAGAAGAGGCACCTGTAACAGGTTCTGTCAGAGAAGCATTTAGCTATCCAGCACACAATATAAAGACTTGTAATCAGATTTACAAGTCTGTCAATAATGCCTGCATGAGGAATAGTGTCAGATGCCTCTATGCATTGTATAACCATGATAAACTGCTTTGGCTAATTAATGAGGATAAAGAGGCAGGGCCTTCTTCTGACAAAGCTGAAGTTATGAGGGTCCAGGGATAAGAGATTTTCAATTTCCATATTAATAAAGTCTGAGATAATGCTCTCCATAGCTTTACATATGAGGCTAAAGAGACTAAAGGGTCTGTAGTTACAGGGTCTGTGCTGGGCCACCCTTGTGTAATAGTATTACAATGGCTGTTTTCCAGGCTTTGGGAATGTGACCAGTGTAGAGGCTTAGTTTAAAGATGTTAACTAGGGGCTCAGAAAGGTCATATTGTGCACTGATAATCTGACAATCCAGTATGTTATCAGGGCCCATAGATTAATTATTCTTAGTTTTTGAAAGGGCTGCAAGAATTTGTTCCATAATAATTAAAGGGGTGGCCAGAACTGTGGAACCTGTGGAATAAGTATAGCTGTGTGTGGACTAAAATTTGCTTTGAATTTGTTAGCTAGGATTTCCTTTGGAGCAGACAGTGTAATTGTATTTTGGACTAGCTCCAAACGTTGTTAGATGGTAGTTTTTAACTTCCTCACACAGTTAAAAAATGATTTGTAGTTGTATTTGATTTTAGTGGCTATTTTAAGTTCATACTCTGCTTTGAGCTTCTCAATGATTCCCTTAAGCTCTTTGTTAGATGGTTTAAGTATGCTGTTAAGGTAAGTAGAATAAGATCTCCTGTAAGCATTACACAGTTTCTTTCTCTTGTTATATACAATTTTTTTTTATACAGGTATTCCACCAAAAGGGTTTGTTTTTAAATTTCTCGTTATATCTGATGTGGTCAGGGACTGCCTTATCAAGACCAATATTTAAATGGGAGTAGAAATAACAGGCATAGTAAGCAGCTTCAGCAATGGAATTCTTCACAAGTGGATTATAGCAGAATCTATTTAAGTCGTCAAGAAACTGAAGAAGGTGTGTTTTGGTGAGGTCCTTAAACACAGAGCTATTTATAGGGGAAGTATCACCAGTTTTAAAGGAAAAGGTGACTAAATTATGGTATGATTTAACAAAACATGATTCATAAGGAGATTTGCAGGAAGTGGCCATGAGGATATTCAGGCCCCTAGCAAGTTGTTAACTATTTGTGAAAGAGAGTTAGCATTTATAATGTCAAGGATGTGCAAGGCATGCCATTCATTTGCAGTGTAGGTCAGCCAGTTTATTAATGGATAGCTGAAGTCCCGTAGTAGAAGGGTCTTGGGTTTAGTGGGAATTTCAACTAATGTTTTGTTATCATATTCAGCAGGGAACATAGTGGGTGTTGTGTAGCTAGCTATGAAGTGGTGATTTACCTTGGCTGAGAATATTGTGAATGGTGGTATGGGGCCTAAGGCTCTAGTGGGATAAAATATCATTAGCTGTGTTTTATTGGTGTTAAGTATTAGTTGAGAGTTGTCTAACCAGATTAACAGCTATAAAGGAATCTTGTATCAATTCCTGGAGTTGAGGGAGTGATGGGACAGAGCAGATTAGAGCGGAATCATCGACATACTGGACTACAGTGGCATGCTGGGTAGCTTTGTGGAGTTGGTTGGTGAATATGTTGAAAAGAAGAGGTCCAAGAATGGATCCTTGGGGGACCCCTAGGGTGACAGGTAGGAGGGGAGATAAGGACTTTTGCCATTTTACTGCTTGTTGGCAGTTGGTTAGATAGTCTTGAAACCACGCTAGTGTGGAATGGCTGAGATTAAGATTGGAGAGAGCAGAAAGGAGTTTGGGATGGGAGACAGTATCAAAGGCCTTAGAGAGATCTAGGAATACAGTGGATACTAGGTTACCATTGTTTCAATGTTGATTTACTGTACTGGTAAAGCTAATAAGGGCTGTGGTAGTACTGTGATTGGGGAATAATATGTGCTGGGTGTTGCTTAGCAGTTTGTTAGTGAGGGCATTTTTCAAGGATTTTACATAAGGGTGATATACAATGTCAACTGGACGCTAATTAGATACTTCCACAGAGTTACCTCCTTTATGGAGTGGTATTATATGTGAAATTTTCCACAGAGAAGGAATGTGTTGTTCTGATAAAGAGCAGTTAATGAGCAGGGAGGCTGGGTAAGAGATGGCTTTGGCAGTGATCTTTAGATATTCTCCTAGTACTTTGTTGGTGGCCAGGTTTGTGGGTTTAAGCCTATATATATATATATATATATATATATATGTATATATATATATATATATATATATATATATATATATATATATATATATATATTGTGCTAGTTGGGACAGGCTATAAGGAGAAGAGGTTTTAGTCTCCTTGTACAGAAGATAGGTTTGAATGTGAAGTGGGAGAACTACTTTTAGTGAGGACTAGGGTGGATTTGGTGAAGTGTTCATTGAATTGGGTTCATTGATTTGGGTAGCAATGTTATTGATGGTGGTATCAATGTTTGGGGGTGGAATACTGGTCTTTCCTGGTTGTAGGTTTTTAATAATGGCAGCCCAGAATTTTTGTACGTTATTTTTGAGTTCCGCTGTGGTGACCCCTAACTGGGAAAAGCCGAAAGACACAAACAAGACACAAAAATTTTTGTGTTTGGTTTGAATGCCTGTACTGTGGTTCCTTTTGTCTGTACTAGTTTGTTTTTTGGCTTTGTTCCATAAGTTCCTGGTATGTGTGTCTATTAATTTGAGTTTTATTTTGACACCGTGAGTCTCATGCTTTATCTCTTTGCTTTAGTAGTAGACAGGTATCTGTGGTCAGCCAGGGGGCATAGTTGGATTTAGTTCTCACAGTTCTGATAGGGGTAAGGTGATTTAGAATGTTTAAAAAAGTGTTATTGAAGTAGTCTATGGCACTTTCCAGGGGGAGAGATGAGAGTGGTCTCCTGCTGCATTGATTTAAGTGCAGATATGAAATCATGGGTTTTGAAATTCTTTGTATACCGGATTTGTTGGAAGGTGGAGGATTTTAATGGATTCACTTGGTGTCTAATTATAAAGGTGGTTGTTGAGGGTGTCTGGGAGGGATCCTGAGAAGTAGGATTGAGAAGGTCTGTTAGTAAGGAGCCAGTCTAGGATGGTCTCCTTTTTTGATGCTTTATCTACCTGTGTTGTGGTTTTAATTAGTTAAGTGAAACCATGTAGGTTAATGTGGTTAGTGCGGTGGAGCTTGTTACAGGAGGTCCAGCTGATATTAAGATCACCTAGTATGATTGTTTCTTGTGGGAATTTTTGGGATGTACAGTCTAAAATGGATTCTACTGTGTTAATGTTATAGCTGGGGGGTATATAGGTACCAGTTATATGCAGCTGTTTTTTTTAGTTGATTTTCAGCTTAGTGAACATAGGTTCTGCATTATTGAACTTGGGTTTTTTGTTGGCTAACATTGCAATGGTCAGGTTGTTTTTGAAGAAGAGAGCAGTGCCTCCGCCTCTTTTGGATATTCTGTCTTGTCTAAGAACATTGTAACCAGCCAGGTGGCACAAAGTCATTATTATTGTTTAGTGGTTTTAGCCAAGTCTCTGTGAGAAGGACTGTGTCGGGGGAATAGAGGGCCAGGGTAGCATGGAGGTCTGGGATTTTGTTCAGTATGTTCCTTATGTTTATGTTGAGTATAAGGAGATCTGTTGATTTCCTGGAGGGAGGGGGAACCAGAGGAGAACTAGTAAAAAAAAAAAAATCAAATGGTTGTTACTAGGCAGATATTTGGAGGGGGAAGGGACCAGAGGAGAATCAGTAAGAATAAAGCAAAAGGTTGTTGCTAGGCAGATATTTGGAAGGGCCAAATTCCAGGTATGTGCAAGTAAAAACAATCAATTGCTCTGAACTATTGGCTTCTTAGTAGTAAATTCATTTATCCATTAAGCTATAACACTTGTTATTGTAGATATTAGTGAGCCTGGCTTGGTATGGGCAGCTAGGAACGTAAATAAATTTATATAGTAAGAGGGCTATGGTTAAATTTATATAGTAAAATGGAAAAAGTGAAACAAAATGTATTTAAGTTGGGAAGGGAAGATACAAAATTCAGGATGTCTGTTGATCAAATTACTATAGGGCCTAGACAGTCAAGAGGAGAAGGTTAACACCCACACTACACCTCAAGCAACACAGCCCTTCTAAACCCACACCACCAGCACCCACACATAGCAACACTAAATCCACATATGCAGAGGCCCTTAACTGTAACCTGCCCAAGCAACAAGGACCTCTGAAGCTGAAACGCAAACAAACACCAATCACAACCAAAGTGTCACATAGTTCACAACACCAGTGTGCCACCCAGCAACAAGCCCCTAAGGCAAGACAATGTACCTAACACTTTAGTCATAGGTGACTCTATAGTCCAGCACACTGATGTCCCTCTCACTAGGTTGAACAAGGAGAAAATTACAGTCAGCTGCCTGTCGGGTGCCAGGATCCGCCACATAACGCATGCACTCAAGTCACTCCACAACAAGTACAGATATGACTCTGTCATTGTCCATGTTGGAGTGAATGACTTGAGACGTACCTCCCTGGACTACATGAAAAGAGACATGGAAGAGCTCTCAGATCATGTGGCCCAGGCAGGTATGACCCTAGCCCTGAGTAGGATCCTGCCTTCGCCCAGAATGATACCACAATATAAGGACAAAATGATTGACTTCAACAATTGGCTAAGCTTATGGTGTCATTCAAAGGGGATCCAGTATCTGTCTGCCTGGGACGACATGATTGACAGACCACAATGCTTTGCCAGAGATGATCTGCACTTGTCGGCCCTGGGATTCAGGTTACTGGCTAAGGCTCTTGCAACCCCTATAGTGCCTTTTTTAGGCAAAGTTCAAAGGACAAAACCACCACCGTAACAGGTACAAGCATGCAAAATCTGAAGGTAATGCTACTCAATGCTAGAAGTCTAAACCTCAAAATGCACTCTCTCGAGGCACTCCTAAAAATGGAGAACATTGATATCTGTGCAGTAACTGAGACCTGGTTCAAGGCTCCAGAGAGCACCCCTACAATACCAGTCTACAACTCTTAGCACACTTTTCGGCCACCAAACCAGGACCGAAACACTAAAGGTGGAGGAGTGTCAATATTCACCAAGGATATTCACACCACCAGGCTAGTTGCCCAACACAATGCGTCTGAAATTCTCCAGGTGCAACTAACACTAGGTAAGACTGCAATCCAAATTGTAGCTTGCTACAGATCCCCCACCATACCCCAAGATTCTCACTACACCTTTCTAAACATACTGGAAAATATTAAGATAGAACCAAACACCCTAATACTGGGTGATTTTAACTACCCTGCCATTAACTGGGAAAACTACTCCTGTACCAACACCTTTGCCCAACGGTTCTTGGAATTCATACATTCCAACGCCCTGGATCAACGAATCCATAGTCCCACCAGGGAGTCCAATATTCTAGACCTAGTCATTACCAACATGGGAAATCGATGCTCCACACCTATGGTCACCCCCTCGTTAGTCAGGTCTGACCATAAGCTAATCACCCTTAACATCCAGATCCCACCCCCACTCCCCAGTAAGGAAACCTCCATAAAAAACTTCTCCAAAGCTAACTTCATATTACTCAAGTCAGAAGTGACAAACTTCATGACACCCATGCAGATGGGAACTGAAAGTTCAACTGCTGAATTCTACACTAAGGCACTGTACGAGCACATCCACTCATGCTTGAATCGTGCCATCCCAAATAGAACCAAGGTGCTCTCATCCAAAAAAAAAGAAGCCAATCTGGTGGTCCCCTGCCATAAATAAACTTTACAACAAAAGGAAGAAACTGTTGCAGAAAAGAGGAAAATCCCAGGATGCAAAAAACTCCCTTACAAGCCTCAGTAAGAAACTGAGATCCCTCATAAAATCCTCCAAAGCTAGTTACGAAAATAAAATTGCCAAAGATTCCAAAAACAACCACAAGGCATTCTATAACTATGTCAAGAATCTAAATGGCAATGCTCAGATCTGCTCTGAGCTAAAACATAATGGCATTAAATATACTGATCCCAAGGATATTGCCAATATCCTGGAAGATCGATTCAGTGCCAACTTCACCCCCCTCTCACCCCCTAAATGGCCCATCTCAATACCGGAAGATTGCCAAATTCCGGTAATAATGGCCACACAGGTAAAAAAAATGCACTCTCCAAAGCTAAGAATACAGCATCCATGGAACCAGATGACATCCCGGGCTGTGTACTACATGAACTACAAAATGAACTGGCACCTCACCTAAGTGTCAATGTTAATCATAGCCTCACCTCAGGTTTCGTGCCCACTGAGTGGCGCACAGCTACAGTTATCCCACTCTGGAAACTACCGTCCCATCAGTCTGACAAGCCTTATCTGCAAGGCCATGGAGTGTATTATCATGGAACTTATAAACAAAGACATTGACAACCTTCAAACACTGGACCCCACCCAGTTTGGATTCGTGAAGGGCTGATCTTGTCTCCTGAACCTGATTGACTTCTTCGAATCAGTCTCCAGAGCCATGGACAAGGGTAAGGAGGTCCACACAGCCTATCTAGACCTTGCCAAGGCCTTTGACACCATCCCCCACTCTGGAATCATAGATAAACTTACTAAACTGGGCATTAATCCCTATGTCACCCAATGGGTTGCTAACTGGCTTACTGAAAGAACCCACACTGTAAAAGTAGCCGACTCCAAATCCAGCTCCAGATAAGTGACAAGTGGAGTACCTCAGGATTCAGTTCTGGGACCGCTCTTGTTTGGCATCTACTTCTCTGAAGTACAGGCCAACACTAAGGGACTCTGGCTAACAAAGTTTGCAGATGACTGCAAACTGGGAGCCATTATTGAATCCCCAAATGATGTGGATACTCTTACAAAAGGGCCTTACAGAAACAGATGCTTGGTGCCAGAGCCATGGGCTCAAGCTCAGTGCCAAGAAATGTATAGTTATCCCCTTTGGGAAAAAACATGTATCCGTGAATTACCATATAGGTGGCAGTACACTAAACACCGAAAGTGTGATAAGAGACTTAGGGTCACAGGTGGACAGTGGTCTCACCTTCGATAACCACATTGCCACAACAGTCAGGAAATCCTTTTATGTGGCACACCTCATCACTAAGGGCTTTTCATCCAGAAAAAAAGGAGGTCATTGCCCCACTGTACTCATCCCTCATTAGACCCATTATAGAATACAACGCCCCGTTTGGTATGTACCTCTCAAGATATCTGCAACAACTGGAAAGGCCGCAGAAATACCTCACTAAAAGAATCACAGGCCTAAAGCAGATGCCCTATGCTGACCGCCTTAAAAAACTCCAGCTATACTCTGTCGCATATTGTCTACTCAGAGGCGATCTCTGCTTAACATACAAGGCCATGTCAAACCCAGAGTTGTTGGACATGCTACACTTAAAGAAATCCCAATCACTCAGAGCCACATGCTCCAGGGATCTAAACCTTGTCATCACAATAAACAAAACATGCTGGAGGGATAGGTTCCTGACCCAGAGACTCCCCAGACTCTGGAATAGATTGCCCATACATGTCAAGAAGAGTGCCTCTCTGGCCCTCTTCAAAAAGGAACCTTGATGATTGGATGGGAGAAAGGAAATTCACCCCGGGGATCATGTCAGTTGCCCTGCTAGACAGGGGTCCAGGGAAGTAAATGGTGTGGGAAGAAATAGCCAGGGAATTGTTATGGCTAGGCTTGTATAGGCCCTAGGGCTGATAGCCTAGTACCAACCTATGAACCTTTGAACCTATAATCCAGTACCATGTGCAACCTACTGTAATAATATTGGAGGATGAGGAAATAGAGTACAAAAAATCCCTGCTGCTAGCTCAGGCGATTGTATTTAGCAAGTTAAGGATAAAATACAGCTTTCAAAATAACCATGTGGTAAAACATACATATAATAGTGTTTGGTTCTTCAGGGCAGCATAAACTCCTGGTATCTTTTAGGTTTCACAGAGTTGGATTTTTTTGTAAAAAGAGCTGCAGCAGTGTCACAAACGCTGGGAATGCACAGCAATTTAGGGATATATAGTAGTTTCTTCAGGGAAGCATAAACTCCCAGTACCTCTTAGGTTTCACAGAGTTGGATTTTTGTGTAAAAGGAGGTGTAGCAGTGTTACGAACGCTGGGAATGCACAGCAATTTAGGGAACAAGTGGACAAACACACCGTGAGGCCAGCAGGGGATGACTACCTATTTATGTTTTTTCAAATCTAGGTGCTTAGGATTTCCCTCTCTCTTCCCTCCTTGGCTGACCTGGTGTGACTTACTTTGAACACTACATCAGTTTCTGTCAACATTTAAACAGATTGAACTCTACAGTTCCCTACAAAACGGTGTCTGCAGGACTGCAATCAGTTTCTCTTAACATTTAAACAGATTGAACTCTACAGTTCCCTACAAAACGGTGTCTACAGGACTGCAATCAGTTTCTCTCAACATTTAAAGAGATTGAACTCTACAGTTCCCTACAAAACTGTGTCTACAGGACTGCAATCAGTTTCTCTCAACATTTAAACAGATTGAACTCTACAGTTCCCTACAAAATGGTGTCTACAGGACTGCAATCAGTTTCTCTCAACATTTAAACAGATTGAACTCTACAGTTCCCTACAAAACGGTGTCTACAGGGCTGCAATCAGTTTCTCTCAACATTTAAACAGAGTAGGTTACACACAAAAAACATTTGTTAAGTTTTCACTTACAGTGCTTTGTAATTAAGCAGGTCACCATATTGGTTAGCCATAGGGCTCTTTGTTTCTACTTGAGTGGTTGCCTCCTTCCCCTGTAACTGAAGTAAATTGACTCTTACATTAGAGCTGTAATACTTACTGTATAGCTTTAAGACACCTTAGGAAACCTTGTAAACTGCAATAGCCCCGCTAAGTTTGCCCTCGCTATGCTAGGGCTCTCTTTGCTCCCCTCCCTGCCCCCAATTCCTTCCCACCCCCAGTACCTCTAAATTTATAGTACTATAGCCACTCCCCCACTTTCTAGATCCTATCTGCTTTCATCTGGGATAATTCCACCCACCCCTATTCTACTACCTACATTTAATAGCACCTATTAGCTTTCATCTGGCATTCTCCCATCCCCCTTCCAGTACCTTTACCTCACCACTCTATCTTCTGGTGTTGCATTCACCAGGTAAAACAGTTCCTTCACTCACTAGCTGAATCACATATAATGATATACTCCTCTTTATTACCCCTCTTGTTCACACCATACCTCCTTACCTTGTATGAAAACCAGTTTCTTACGGGATTTCAGGTCCCAAAAGGCCATACTATCACCACAGCTGTAAATCCTTCCACCTTCAACCATATTTACAGTACCAGATCCTCTCCAACATCTTGTTCAGTCTATCAACATCTCAACCCCAGGCACATTAGCTCTAGATCCAAACACTACCACAAACTAATAAACAAATTCATGAAGTTCATCACCAAGTATAGACTCAACCTAATACTTGGTGGTGATATTCACCCCAACCCTGGCCCACTCACTTCAGATACACATACCCCCTCTACTTGTAATCTAAGCTACAAACCTACAATTAATAGGCCAACTAACTCTCTCCTAGTCTGTCATCTCAATATTAGAAGCATTAATAATAAGGTACATGAATTGCATGCACTTCTGGATGTCCACTCCCCTGAGATTCTCTGTTTATCTGAAACCTGGTTAAAACCTAACACTAAAGACAATGAAGTGTTACCACCTGGGTACAACATACATAGGCTGGATCGTGCTTCGAGGAAGGGGGGTGGAGTAGCTGTACTCTATAAATCTGAGTTGTATGTCACCATAGAACCATACAACCTCCTCATATTAATAACTCTGAGATTCTTGCCACCAAATTGCAACTTAATAAAAATAAATGCATTAATATCATCTGTATGTACATTCCCCCAGGTAACAATATATCTAGATTTGAAGATATCCTGCACTGGTTATCATGTCACTACCCCCAAGAAACCCTACTACTTGGAGACTTTAACATAGACTGGGGCACCTGTTCCTTAGAATCCCCAACCACCCATATTAACCTGCATGCATTTACACAAATCATATCCACCCCTACCAGGATAGGTAAACCCAACCAAAAAGAAAGTATACTTGACTGTGTTCTCATAAACAGTCACCCCCAACTGTACACCTCTGGTACCCTCCTTAATGGCCTAAGCGATCACCTTCTCACATATGTAATTAAGCACAAAACCATTAATTCCCAACAAACCTTACTCAGAAAGGTTAGAAACAATAAAAACTTTGACCCTGCCAAATTCCAACAAGAACTAAACTCGTGTAATTGGTCTATTCTAAAACACCTCCCCTTAGAGGAAGCAGTAGCATACTTTAACAACAAATTCCTTGAGATCCTTGATTTGCATGCACCTGTTTATTCAAAGAGAACCAAGGCAAAAACTGCACCATGGCTTTCTATAGAGTATAAACTCAAAATTACCCTTAGAAACAAAGCATGGGCTTTATGGCGTTCTTCTAAAGACCCTCAAGATCACATTAAATACAGGCAATCCAGAAACGAAACCAAAAAATCAATTTTACAAGACAAAAAACAATACTACTGTAATTTACAGACAGTAAATCAAAATAACCCTCAGAAGTGTTGGGCAGGTTTAAATAATCTACTACATCCTGGACAAACTTCAACCCCAATCCCTGCTACTACTATTGATAAAACCCCTGAAGATGTTTCTGATAGTTTTAACCAATTCTTTACTGAGACAATTCAAGCCCTAGCTAGCCAACTACCTCCTAGCTCCCCTGGTCCTGAAAGTAGCACCCCTAGAAGCCTACTTGTGTTCAGCTTCCAACCAGTCACCACTTCACTTATCCGTACCTTGATCAAAAAATTAAAACCCACTACACTTTCTGCTGATCAACTCCCAGCCGAGTACCTACAAAAATCAGCTGATGCTATTGCTTACCCCGTCTCAATACTAATCAATCGAACCATAGTAGAAGCTAAAATTCCCACCATCTGGAAAATATCCTATGTAATCCCACTTCACAAAGGAGGCAGCTCTACTGAATTCTCCAATTATAGGCCAATAGCTATACTCTCTCCACTTGCAAAGATTATGGAAAAATGTATTCATAGACAACTCATGCACCACCTAATCCAAAATTGCCTTATGGCAGACACTCAGCATGGCTTCCGTCCTCATCACAGCACTACTTCAGCCCTCCTAGCCTTTACTAACACCATAAACCATAATCGCAACAATAATTATATATCCTCAGCCCTCTTTTTGGATCTTTCCAAGGCATTTGATATGGTTGATCACCAACTTTTAATCCACACCCTGCAAACATTCTATCTAGATACTGGAGCCCTCCAATGGTTTCAATCCTACCTGAATGGTCGACAGCAGGCTGTCCTCTGGCAGAACAAACTCTCTAACTTTCTACCTAACACCCTCGGAGTACCACAAGGCTCTATACTAGGGCCCTTGCTGTTCTCCATCTTCATTAATGACCTTTATACTGTCATCCCAAAAGTCAGCTGTATCCAATATGCTGATGACTCTACTCTGATTTGCTCAGCCACATCTCCAGTAGAGTTATGGTCAGCTACCCAGACCACTTTTAATACAATAGAAAACTGGCTTTCTGAACATTGTCTGATCCTAAATCCCAAAAAAACTAAAATGCTGTTATTTTCACCAACACATAGGTCTACCGCTTTCACCTTTACCATAAAATCAAATGATGGCACAATAATCTCCCCTGACCCATCTACAAAACTATTAGGTGTCATCATAGACAATAATCTCAAATTTGACCTATATGTTAACCAAACTATCAAAACCATCAATAAAAAACTAGGGTCACTTTACAGAATAAAAGCCTTCCTAACCCCTCCAGCTAAAATTGCCATAGCTCGCTCTCACCTTCTTTCAACCCTTCTGTATGCATCCCCTCTACTCTCGAATTTGAACAAGACTGTCCTTAACAAACTCTCAATTTGCTACAACCACATTGCCAGGTTTGCCACTGGGCTGCCTTTTAGGACACATCATTGCATCAATCTAAATCAGTTTGGTTGGCTTGAACTACCCAGCCTAATCCAGTATAACCAACTGATTATGGCCTATAAAATCCTCTATAATCCGGACAATACTCCTGCACTTAAAAATATTATCACCCCCTATAACAATCTTAGACCGCTTCGATCCTCTAACAAACTACTAATTCAGACTAGCAAAATTAATAACACAGCTGGTGATTCTCTCTTTGCAAACTCTGTAAGTAGATCCTGGAACTCTCTTCCAGCTGATATTACCTTACTTTCCACCTTAGGTCAATTTAAAACTAGACTCAAACAACATTTGTCAGTTAACTGGCTATGTCAATGTATCAAGCCTGGCTAACTCTCTCTAGAATGTGTAAAAATCTGTTAACCAGTTTACTGTGTAATTTAATTTAATCCTGACTTGTGTTCAGGATTAACTGTAACCTGTGGAACTTGTTTAACTTGCTTACTTATGTAATCTCTGTAAATAATCTGTTTGTAATATGTAATGCTGGTATTATGTAATGCTGTATCTGCTTACCGTTGAAGCTTTTCTCCCCGGGCCTCCGCTGAAAATGGACATGCATCCAGTCGTACTATCCCAGTCAACAAATGTAAAATAAAATAAAATAAATAAATAAATGTGTATATGGTTAAATCACAAAATAAATGAGTGAACCGAAACAAGGCTGGAGTTCCACAATGAACTCATGAAATTGAGTCATAATTTTTTTAGCTAGAGGTCATAATAGAAATGAAGTTGAACATACTTTTGAAAGAGGTAATTCTTTGTAAGTCTACTAAAGGTAAACCATATTTTTCAGAGGATGGATATGTACAAGAGGAAAATGTCAATACTGGTAGAGATTAACAAACTCAATATTCTGTTTTATAGTAGTAGTAATAGTGGTAATGTCACGCAAATAACCAACAGGAATTTCAGGGATAGAATCTGGGAACACCTTAGCAACATCAGGACATCTAATAGTATCAATGCTTTGGCTAAGCATGTCATGATGACTTCTTATGAACATAATTTTATGTTTTGGGGAATAGAACCCATATTTTCTAGTTAGAGATTGGGTGACATTTGCAATAATACTGAATTAAATGAGACCAAATGGATTATAAAATTGCAAGAAGATGGTGTTAAAGGTCTTAATGAATCCATACCTTTGAAACCTATATTAAAGTAATACCGTGATACCACAAGCTTATGGTATAGAAGCTATTAGACAATATTTGTGTAAGCATAGTACATATGATGTCATACAAATAGATCTATTATGTATGTTATTAGAGCTTTTATTAGAAAATAATGTATTTATGTTTAATGGTCAATATTATTTACAAAAACTGGGTGTTGCTGTGGGCACATCATGTGTGAATAGTTACTCGGACACTGGGAAGAACATGAAGTATTCACCAATAATTAATATAAAAAACATATCTTTTTATATAAGCGTTTTGTAGATGATCTTTTTTTGCTTTGGACAGGGTCACCAGAGCAATTGCTTGGATTCATTATGTTTCTAAATCAAAGTGCTATTTTTTGAAATTTACGTACGATATATCGCCAAACAAAGTTGATTTTTTAGATATTACAGTAACCAAAGATAAACATGGTATTTTTTCAACACAAATGCATAGGAAACCCTGTCATAGAAATAATGTTCTATCACGTGATAGTATGCATCCCTCCCATATTTATAAAAATATAATAAAAGGTCAAGGAATGCGGATTTCCAGACTGAATAAGGACGAAGATGTGTTTTTTAACTGATATGAATAAGTTTAGACAGGAGTTGATACAACGTAAATACTCATGTAAAGAAATAGATGAAGGATTTAAAGTAGTAATGGATTTTAGAGAAACTACAACAAAACCTTATATGTTGGAAATGAATAATAGTTGTGCCAACATGACAAATACCATCACTTCTGCTATTAAAAATAATAAAAACAAGAATAATAGTTGTAACAAAGATAGGGTCCCACTAAGGATACAATATTCTAGTGATTCTGGGAAAGTTAGAGATATAGAAAAAAAATGGTTTATTTTGAGGTTAGATGCAGAAGTTAAAGAAATAGCAGGTGATAAGCCTTGGTTTATGTATAAAAATAAGAAAAATTTACAACGAATACTTTGTCACTCTACCTCTTATACACTTAATATGAAGGAAGTTACTATGCCTTATTTAAAGGCACGTGGCAGGTGTAATGTATGCAATGTGTTAGATTCGCATAATGTATTTATACATCCTATAACTCAAATTAGATATGAATTTAAAGTAAATGCTAGCTGTATAAGTAAAGATCTGATTTATTTAGCTGTCTGCAGAGACTGTAAATCCGATTATGTGGGTATGACTAATCGTACCCTTCGAGAAAGAGTTAGAGAACATTTAACAGCCATTCGAAATAGAGACAGTGAAAGAAGTGCTTTAGCAAAGCACATTATAGAATATAATACTCATTCCTTTCAATTTATGGTTATATGCTGTATACCTTTAAATCCACATCTAGGAGACAAGAAAAATATAACTGAGCAAAAAGAATTACATTGGATTATTGAATTGCAGGCTGATAAACCGCTCGGTTTAAATGATAGAGCATCTATCAAACCATATTTGGCAGCTAGAAGATTTAAATGAAGGTTTTATAAATGTTTTTAATAAAATTTTAAAATGGTATATGTTATATATGATTAATTGGTTATGAGTGCATTGCTAATTAATGAAATGTTTTTTAACTTCAGTTAGGGTGGAGTTATTTGTATATAAAGGAAGTGATGTTAGATTGATTTTAAGGTCTGAGGAAGCATTTTGTGGATGTGAAAGCGCTTACATATTTTTACTGCTGGTTTTCTAAATAAAAGAGTGCTTGATAGAGTCTATTCATGCTGTGTTCTCCACTGCTCTGCTTTGGACTTTATATTTTCTTGTTGCTATTTGGTGTCAGTGAAGTTTATCTACAGTGGCTGCATCTTTTTATCTTTTACTGGGAATCATTTTATTTTTAGCAAATATCTGCTTAGTTTATAAGTTTCATTGTATTTATATAGGAAGTATGTAGGTATTACTGTTCGAACCAGTAGCATCATTGCATTTTTGCTTATGTAATTATGTTTACTTTAACTTAATATTATATATGAAGGTTTATTTGTGTTCTAACTGGGCACATAGCTATTTTTAAAGTATGTATTTTGAATTTTATCTATGGAAAGATGTCGCAATTCATGCTATGTTTGTAGCATGGAAGTTTGTTTGCTATGTGGCTGTGCATACAGTTGCTTAATTTGTCATTTGTTTTGTTGCTTGCCCAACATTTTGACTATTCTCGGCAAATCTGATTATGTGGAGTTCCACAGCCCAACATGGCTGTGTGTTACTTGTTGTGTAGGCGTGATAAGAACCATTATTAGCTTCATGTAACCATGGTAACCTACGTGTTTAGGTCATTCACTACATTTGAGAACTTACAAAAGTTATGTGAAATTTTTATTCATAAATTCAGTTTATGGCAATATGGGTTGTTTATGGAGATATGGATTGTTCAGTGGGCAAGAACCATGTTGGTTTTATTTGAGGTTTGAAATGTGAGTATTAACTTTCATTAAACAAGAGAAAACGTTCATTCTAAAAATGCAGGTACAATGTCACTGATTATACCATTAACATTGAATGTATTTATCTGATATTATGGCGTTTGTTTTTAAATGTGTGTTTTATATTATTTATATTATAACATACTTAAATAAGATATATTTTTAAATGTAAGACCTTTGCTTTAATAAGTAGGGTGAGAGTGACATAGAATACTTGTTAACTTAATTATTAGTAGGGTTTTATTGGTTGAGCCATCTAGATGAATGCATTTAATTACTCTGAGAGTTTTTAACTGATTTTTTTGGTCTGAAGAAGTGGGTGATTAACCCACGAAAGCACTTACCACATTAAATGTTTCATTTAGTTACTCTGGCTTTGTTTCGGTTCGCTTATTTGTTTTGTGTTTTAATTATTGTTTATTCTGCTATAAGTGGACCATTAATCCTAGTTGCTGGTGTTTTCCTGGTTGTTATGTATATAAATTTGTTCAAGTTGCAGGAGAGCCTCAAATTTGGATGTTTTGTTGTTAAGACTCCCGCCAATGAGTAGGACCACATGAATGTGTTACAAATTAGGTTTTACTAGGAAGGAAGATCCTTCAGATAAAAAGGGAGTATGGGGCCAGCAAAGGCTTTAGCCAGAATGCAAAAGCCTTGGAAAGAGAGGTGTAGACTGTCCCCGGTAAAGCAGGAAGACTTGTCAGCCATATCATCCCAAGCTGGCCCATACTGGAACCCCCTAAAATGACACCAGCAACATAGCCAATAGTTAAAGACAATTATCTTGTATTTAAATCTAGGTATCATTCTGAGTAATGCCAAAATACCATTCAAGACCAGTGTCTTTTCTGCATAGCAAGCTCCATCATATTCTTTTGTATGTTCCTGTGGGTTGTGTGTCTAAGGTCATTCACCCCTACATGGACCACTATCAAGTTGTAATTATATTGTCAGGATAGAGGGATCTAAGAGCCCTTGTTTCATCCCAGATCCTAGCTCCAGAAATTGATTTCAGACAAACTAAGCAGGTCCATTCTAATGCGTCACAAGTGGTCTCTCAATGTCAACATGGAGAGAATTTTCCATCAGTGGGGCCAGCCATACTGCGATATTTTTGTTTCTCCCCTCAGCAACAAATGCAGCTGGTTCTTTGCCCTGATCCCACAGCCTGAGGAGTCAACAAGAAATGCTGTAGTTCACTACTGGCCCACTGGATTTCTTTACGTCACTAATTCTGAAGTTTCTTCAGAAAGCATTCTGGATGTAGTCCTCAGTCATCCTCATTGCATCCCTTCAGCCTCATCAGATTTTGTTTCCTTAAAGAAATCCCAATCCCTCAGAGCCACACACTTCAGGGATCTAAACCTTGTCATCACAATAAACAAAACATGCTGGAGGGATAGGTTCCTGACCCAGAGACTTCCCAGACTCTGGAATACACTGCCCATACATCTTAAGCCGAGTGCCTCCTTGGCCCTCTTCAAAAGGAACCTTGACGATTGGATGGAAGAAAGGAAATTCACCCCGAGGATCACATCAGTCGCCCTGCTAGACAGGGGTCCAGGGAAGTAAATGGTGTGGGAAGAAACAGCCAGGGAATTGTTATGGCTAGGCTTGTATAGGCCCTAGGGCCGATAGCCTAGTACCGACCTATGAACCTTTCTTCTGGCCTCATCTTATGCATCTGCAATGGATTCTGGATCCAAATCTGGACCCCTTGTCTCACCCAACAGGCATATTTCACATGGACATATCAGGCCACAAGTTGATTGCAATTTCTTTCCAGTTTCACTGAATGCTAGACAGCCTAGGCTGTCTTCCCCCATCCGTCATATTTTATTATCTTCCTATAAGGCTTCTGCTAGAAATATTTACAAGAGTAAATGGAAAAGATTTGCCCTTTGGTCCCTACGCAAACACTTGGATCCCCTTTCATCACCTATCCCAACTCTTTTTGACTTTTTAGTTATGATTTTCAGTGAAGGAGCTAGTTTCTCAACAATTAAAGTTCAGTTGGCTGCCAATTCTAACTTTCATGTGGGCATAAATAACTCTACCTTAACTTCTTCTAAACTTTGCAAAACTTTCGTCAAGGGAACCTTTTTACTCAGACCCTCATCATTAAAAGACTGTACGCCACCTTGGGATTTAAATATTATTCTTTAGGCCTTTTCTCAATCTTCCTTTGAACCTTTGGCCAAGAATTATCTCAGTTTTGGTCTTGGAAAACCAGTTTTCTAGTAGCCATTACATCGGACAGAAGAGTAGCTGAACTTCAGGCTCTGTCTTCAAAACCCCCTTATCACATTTTTCACAAGGACAGGGTGCCATTGCAAACTAATCCAGCTTTTTTGTCCTAAGGTAGCCTCTGAGTCGAATATTAACCAGGTCATAAATCTCCCAATTTCCTTTCCAAATTTCTTAAACAGAGCAGAATAAATGTTACATCTATTGGTTGTGCATAGACAATTTTGTTTGGTAGAACCAAAGACTTTAGGAAATCTAATCAATTGTTTCCTTTTCTTTTACCAGATTAGGTAACCCAGTATCTAACATTACATTAGCCAAATGGTTAACTGATTGTATTACCTTTGTCTGTAAAAAGTTGGGTTTATCTTTACCAAAACCTCTTAGAGCCAGTTCCACTAGGTCTATGGCAGTTTATTCAGCCTTTTGGTCTAGAGCAAACTTGGGTGATATTCGTGCAGCCGCAATGAGGGTAATCTGCATGCCTTTATTGCTCATTACAAACTGGATCTGGTCTCTAGGAACAGATCAGCTTTTGGCTTAGCAGTGCTCCAGAATATCCTTCCTTAGGGTCCTCCTAGAGTTGTGGTAGCTGGTAAATCTGACTCGTCAGTTGAGGAATGAATGAAAATGACAACATCAGATTAAAATGTTATGTTAGGATCCTACACTGTGGAAGTAGCGTCCGAGTCAGATCCAAGTCTTGGATCCAAACCCATCAGTTGAGGAGGATTGAAAATTGACAACACAGATGGAATGTTATGTTGAATACATAACCTTTTATTTCAAGTGCAGTAACAATATAGCTGTCAGCCAAGTAATAAAGTTGTATCACAAAGGTAACCCTGTACTCTCTAGAGTAGTGCTGTGGATCAGTAGTTTTAAATACTGTAACACTTTTGGTAATCAGTCACATGCAGAAATTCAAAATCACCATTGATTAAAAGATGCAGTCAGTAAATAAGATAGTAAGTATATACCTAGTATGGTTGACAGACAGCATGGGGGTATTATCTTAAATAATGCCAGTAGTGAGTAACAGTACTAAGACAACAAGGCACAATAGTGCAGTATTATTTAGGATCATAGGAGATTACTAGGCCAATGGCTCTGGGACCTTTACAAGCCTAGCCAAGAGTATATCCCCAAAAAGGAAACCTCAATTAGCACCTGTCACCCCTGTCAATGAGGGACACAAGTGGAACCCCTGGGACAAATTTGTGGTTCCCCATCCACATATCAAGGTTGAGCTTGAAGAGGTTTAGCAATGTACTTTGTTTGATGTGTAGGAGGAGTCTATTCCAGAGACGGGGCAGCCTCTCGGAGACAAAGCTGTCTCTCCAGCAGGTTTTGTTAATGTCACATATTAGATTTAAGTCTTTTGATTGTGTACTTCACAAGGAGTTAGACTTAGTGATATGGAGCATCTCTAGTAAAGCAGGGTCTGAGATTACCTTGTAGGCGAGACACAAATCACCTCTGAGCAATCTGTACGATACAGAGTAGAGTGATAGTGATTTGAGACTGTCCACACAGGACAATTGTTGGAGGCCATGGATTCTCTTAGTGAGGTATTTCTGTGGCCTTTCCAGTTGGTACAGGTGTTTGGAGAGGTACATACCAAATGGGGCGTTGTACTCAATTATTGGCCTAATGAGGGAGGAGTACAGAGAGGTAATAACCTTATTTTTTCTGGATGCAATCTCTTTACTTATGAGTGGAACCAAGTAAAAGGCTTTTCTGACCACTGCCACTACATGATGGTCAAATGTGAGATTGTTGTTAACTTATGTACCCAGGTCTCTCACCACAGGTTGTGTGCTTAGGTAGTTGCTGCTAATGTGGTAATCAATAGGGACTGTGTTTTTGCCGAATGGTATGATAATACATTTTTTTGCATTTAACTTAAAGCCGTGACTTTGGCACAAGTCATTTTTTGCTGTGAGATCCTCTTGAAGTATGTTAACATCATTTGGGGAGTCAATGACAGCACCCAACTTACAGTCGTCCGCAGACTTGGTCAGCCACAGGCCTTTTGTCTTTGCCTGGACCTCTGAGAAGTAGATGCCAAACAGTAGGGGTCCCAGGACAGATCCCAGGGGGACACCACTAGTGACAGGTCTGCTATTGGAGGTAGTGGCACCTATTTTTATCTTGTGGGTCCTATCAGTGAGCCAGTTGGCCATCCACCTGATGAGATAGGGATTTATGCCAAGTTCTGTTAGCTTTTCCATGATGCCTGATGCCTGAGTGGGAGATTGTATCAAAAGCTTTGGCCAAGTCAAGGTAAGCTGTGTGTACTGACCTTCCTTCATCCAGTGCTTTGGTGACAGTCTCAAAAAAGTCAACCAGGTTGAACAGGCAAGATCTGCCCTTGATGAATCTGACCTGGGTGGGGTCAAGTGCCTGGAGATTGCCTATGTCCTTGTTTATGAGGTCCATAATAATACGCTCCATGGCCTTACAGATCAGACTTGTGAAGCTAATGGGGAGATAGTTTCTAGGGTCAGACATGGCACCACCTTTGTGCAAAGGGATGACAATGGCAGTTCTCCACTCTGCTGGAATGAAGTCTGTACTTAGGCTATGGATGAATAGAGTGCTCAATGTCGAGGCTAGTTCTTGCTGGAGATGTTGTAGAATACAGCCTGAGATACTATCAGGTTCCATAGGAGCTGTGTTTTTTGCTTTGGATAGGGCCTTTAACACTTAATCTACAGAGATGTGAAGTGCGGGGCAAATATCGGGGATATTGAATGGGCCTTTGGGGGCGGGGGGGGTGAAGTTTGTGCTGAACCTATCTGCTAGCAAGTTGGCTAAGTCAACAGGATCAGTGTAAGTGCTGTCATTAAGAACTAATTCAGAACAAACCTGCACTTTGCCATGAAGGTTTCTGATGTAACTGAAAATGGTTTGTGGTTAGCCTTTGTTAAGGAGGCTAGTTTCAATTCATAATTGGCTTTGGAGGTTTTCACCAGTGATCTAATTTGCTTGTTGAGGCTAAGGAGGGAGTTTTTCCAATTGGGAATTTGTAATGCAAAAAGCAGTGTGACAAAAAGATGGCTCAAACAAGACTATCAAATAAACATAAAACGCCATCCTGAGCAAGTAACCAGCCCCACACGACTGCTACATCCAATTCAAATGTCAGTAGTATCCAAAAATCCAAAATTCCAAGGCAAGTAAAGCTATTTATTAACATAAAACATACAAAAGGTTAAGCTCTTTCATCTCAAGCTGTAAGAGACTTCATCAGAACAACCCTTTGAATTTTAGATTTTTTGAATACTACTGGCATTTGAATTAGGAATTTCTACCTTTTTACCCTTGGACAACAGTTTCTTCCTTTTGTTGGAAAGCCTGTTGATAGAGGATGTCCACCACATAGGTCTCTGTTTCCTTGAGGAACAGGTTTTAGTTCCGTTAGGTATGGCTGAAACCATGCAGTAGTACAGATGTTTGTACACTGCACTGGCATACTGTTTAGCATATTTGTCTGCATCCTCTGAGGGGGATGATGGTGTGAAGCTACCGATACCCTCCCTTAGAAAGTTGTAGTCAGTTTTTGAGGAGATTTTTAGCCTGGTTATGGCTGGGGGAGGGGGGGGGTTGGACGGGATAGACACTTCAAATGAGATAGACTAATGATCTGATCTCACCAGGGAAGAACTTACTATGGGGGTGGTGCAGCAGTCATCCATGGTGGTGAGAACCAAGTCTAGAATGCTATCTTCCCTTGTCGGGGATGAGACAAGCTGTTCTAGTGTGTTAGAAGTGATGAAGTAAAGGAATTGCTGGGTGAGTGCATTAGAGCAGGAATAGTTCACCCAGTTTATAGGTTCATAGGTTCATAGTTTAGTACTAAGCTAACTGCCCTTGCGAGCCATTTTAAGCCTAGCCAATTATCCCTTGTGAGACTCAAACCCTGCACCTTGTGTTTGTAAGGCAAACACCTTAGCCATTAAGCCACATTCCCTGGGTAGTTGAACTCTCCAAGGATCAGAGTGTTAGGGGGTACCTTGATGGACTCAAGTAGGTCCAGGTAGGAGGAATAGGTGTCCTGAGTCATGGAGGGGGGTCTGTAGCTGGCTATAAATTGGATGGGTGTCTTAACCAATTGTCAGTTGCACCTGGAGAAGTTCTAGTGCGTCATTCTGGCAAACCAGTCTGGAGGTGTGCTTGTCTTTAATGAAAATAGAAACTCCACCACCCTTAGTCTTCCCAACCTCATTTTGGAGTCAGAATGTGTGGAATGAGGTATAGCCTGCTAAGGCAGGGGTGCTGTCTGCAACCTTGAACCAAGTTTCCGTGAATGCACAGATGTCAGCATCTTCCAGTGCTAGGAGAGCTTCCAGTGAGTGCATTTTCAGGTTAAGGCTCCTAGCGTTAAGCAGCATGACCTTCAATTTGCTTTTTGACAGCTCTTTTATGTTGGAAGATTTGTCTGTGGGATATTGCCTAAAAAAGGCACAATGGGGGAGGCAAGATCCTTGGCCAGAATACTGCCGTCTCTGGCAAAGCATTGAGGCCTGTCAACCATGTCATCCCATGCAAACAGCAAGCCATTCACACCAACATGAACAGTGACAAAGTCATACTTGTACCTGTTGTGGAGAGACTTAAGTACATGCATGATGTAGGGGATTCTGGCACCTGACAGACAACTGAACGTGATGATCTTGTCGAGCCTGGTGGGGGGGACATTGGTGTGTCTCACAACTGAGTCACCAATGACTAGCATGTTTGGTTTAATGTTGTGCTTTATGGGCTGTATGAGTTTATTGTTATGCCTAATGGGCTGTGTTTGTGAGACACTGGTGTGTTGTCTGCTGTCAGTGATGTGTTTGGTGTTGTGTGTGGAATGTCTGTGAGCATCTCTGCTGTTTAGGTAAGTTTTTATTGAGGACCTCTGTATATATGGGTGTGTGCTGTGCTTGGCTATGTGATGTGGGTGGTGTGGTGGTTGTGCTGGCAGTTTCCTCTTTGTCAGGGGTACTGACTGAGGCACGAGAGAGCATGGATTCCATTTTACTGATATAGATGCATTTCTTGCAAGTAGAAGAATTATGTGCTAGGAGAAGAGAGTTGTCAGAGAACATAAAGCAGTTGCTACACTGTCTCAGTATGCCCATGTCGACCAGGCTGACAGGAGAAACTGGTGATGTTCTGTAGTCCTATCTCGCCTTCATTCTTCGACTCGGCCTATCACAAAGCTCAAAGTCTCTTAGTTAGCTCGTGGCTAGGTAGGTATCCCATAGTGCTCTAGTACAATCCCCAGATCTCGTTTGCTGTGTCTACGAGTTCAGAAGTGCTTCTTGCTTGGCCGTGGCTAGGTTTAAAACTTTTTCGTTATTATTCATATTTTATTGATATTTCTTGTTATAATTAACTAGTTATACTAAATATTAGAGATAGTTATCTTATGGGTAGTGTTTTTGCTATTTACTTAGTTTCGAGAACTTGTTGGCTATTGGGCTCTGGTGTTCTATGTGTGGTATCCTGTGTGCTAGTTTTCTGATAAAATTAATATTCTGGAGGTCCACGTTTGTGTTAGGACCTTGTTTTTTTCTCTCTTATAGATTAATAATTATGTGCAGTGTTGTTTGCCTTTCATACTTTGCCTGCTGCTTAATATTCTGTTTTCCGGCTTAGCTTCTGCCTTTCCAGCTAGGTCCATCTAAGTTAGAGGATCTAGTCCTCTGCTTTAACTTTGAATCCTTATAACAGGGCTAGGCCCATTTAAGTTAGAGGACCCAGTCCTCTGTTGTTTCTCTTCTCTGTGTGTGTGGTTCATTAGGGCTAGGCCCGTTTCAGTTAGAGGACCTATTCCTCATTGTGTTTGGTGTGTATCTGTCTTAGGGTGAGGCCCGCTTAAGTTAGAGGACCTTGTCCTCCTCCTTACTGTTCATAGAGCTCTTATAGCCATGTCTAAAGAGTCCAAAGACCATAAACCTTCGAGGTTTAAAAAAATGCCTTAAGTGCTCCCAAAAGATGTCGATGCCAGATGGTCATAGTAATTGCGTTTATTGCCTCGGAGCCATTCACCTGCAAGAAACTTGTTCCTTCTGTCACTCCCTTAGCTCCAGAGTTCTCCAGGAGCAAAAGAACAAGTTAATTCAGAAAGGTCTTCTCAAGCCTTCCTTCGAGGAAGACTTACCAAGCTCTTCTTCGTCTGCAAAATCTCATTCATCTAGAAAAGAGTAGGTCAAGTCGGCCAAGAGACATTCTCCGGTGCCGACTAGTTTATCGGAACCTCCTCAGAAAACATTGAAACTAGATAAAGCTTCTACCTCCTCGGCTCCACTGTCCTTGGAGCCAGTCGAGGTGGTCGATGTTGATGCTGCAGTGTCGGCCCCAAGCCTTTCAGAGCCGACTACTGAAAAATTGCATCGGAGCAGGTCCAAAGATCTTTTGCTGGTCTCCCCAACCTTAAGATCTCCCATTTTACAGAGATCCAGATCGCCTACCTGGTCATTCAGATCCTCCAAGAATCTGTCAGAAGAAGATATGGAGAGAGTAGTGCTTAGACTGTTGAAGTCACCTGCTTTACCCAAATTGTTGTTGGCTCCAACCCAGTCGACTACGGAGCCATCTGAGTTCATTCTCCCTGTTGTGGTTCCTCCTCTGAGCTGAGTCGGGCTTTCGGAGCCAGAGATTTTGGTGCCGCTTGTTGTGTTACCCTCAGTTCCAGTTCCCCTTGTGGCTGTCTCAAAGCCGAGTTCTGCTCTGACACCTTCAGTGACGTCCGTGGTGTCTAGGAGCCGAAGCTCAATGGTCTGCCCCGACAGGGACACTTGGACCCGAACCTCTTTGATGCCGAGTCCACCTCTCTGTGCATCAGCTAGGGTGAGCTCAGACCCTACATCCATCTCAGAGCCAGTCGCTCTGGAGCCGTGGACTACCTCCATTTCCTTGGAACCACGGCTATCTTCCAAGCCAGAGAGATCTGCATTCGAGATGATGAGGAGCATGCTGTCTCGTTTATCAGTTCCACGCAAAGGTACTAATACTCTTTCCCATCAAGCACCAACCTCTGTCTCAGCACCTTCTCTCTCCCTTGGCAGCAGAGACCCACAGCCTCAGAAGCCCCCATTGGGTGGCCCCCAGTCTTCCGAGACCTCCCCGGAATACCCTTCTGAGGAGCCCCCTCAGAAGAGGACATGCAAGAGGAAGCATGTAGACTCCCCTGATGAGTCCATCACTTCAGACACTGACCTCGAGGAGTCAGAAGGGTCCCCCAAGACGTCCTCTGATGATGTCTCCTTTATAGACATCCTAGAGATCCTAAAGCAGAGAGGCGGCTGGCCCATTGTCACCCCTTCTGATGAGGAGTCAGTGTACCTGAAGGCTTTCGGGTCTCAATCTTCAGCCTCTTGGGTGTCTCCACCTTTTGTCGAACTCTTGGACCTGGTTAGTTGAAAGGTGTGGGGAAACTCCTGATTCCATGGAGCCAGTCCCCAGAAGACCCAACAAATTTCTCTTGGCCCCAAAAGAGAAAGAGTTTTTGTCCAAAGGCGTGCCTGTAGATGCCATGGTGGTGGCAGCGGCAGCCACTAAGAAGGAGCTAGTGTAGACTTTTTATCTGTCCATCCGCCGAACAAGGAGTCTCAAACGATGGATAGATGCAGGAAACGTATCTTCTCTTCAGCGACTTTTACCCTCAGATTGCTGAACTATCTCACACATTTTATTAGGCTTCAGAGAGATCTCCTCAAGGAGTTAGGAGATACTCTTCAAGGTACATCTAGTGAAGGAGTCTCTGAGAAGGTGACTACTCAGTTGTCCACCTTAAATGCCATTGTAAACTCCTCCATGAGGCTGATCTCCTATGCAACCGACGGAGCGAGCAGGGCAGCGGGTTTGGGAGTTTCCCTTAGGCGTCACTCCTGAATGCGCTTATGTAATTTTCAAGCCTTTCAAGTCTACCTTTACCAATGCCCCCTTTGATGTTTCTTTTCTGTTTGGAACTAAGGTAGAAAATACACTCACCAGATGTGAACAAGAAGGGAAAACTCTCTCTGCCATGGGAGTATATTTTACCGTTCCTTCTATACCATATCCCAAGGGTCAGAGAGGTGGTAAAATGTGGTTCAAGAAGTCCCAGAGATTTTTCCCAGATGCATAAGGTGATTCCTCCTTCAGAGGGGGAGGAGGTAATGGTAGACGTCACCCCAGAGGCAGGGGGGTCCACAAAACCAGGGTGGCCATGATTCGTTTCGAGGCCATCCCTATCACTGCTCATGATGTGGGGCCCAACTGTGCTTTTCTGGAGCCAGTCGGGGATTGCTTATCTTTGTATCCAGAAGCCTGACTAAACATCACCCAAGACAAATTGGCACAAAGAATAATCACTAGAAGACTAGTGGGGGGGGGGGCATTATCTAGGCAGGACTGTGCAAGGCACATGGCAAGATCATGAGGCTCACCTGCATATCACTGTTCTAAAGATGAGAGCAGTGCTTCTAGCACTGCAAGCACTGCACAACTTTCTTCCTCTAGGGACGATAGCTATCCAGTCGGAGAATATGTCAGTGGTATGGTATCTAAACAAGCAAGGAGGAACCAGATCTTACCCCCTTTGTTAAGAGGCTCTCCTGGTTTGGAAGTGGGCAATATCTTCCCAATGCCTTCTAGTAGCAACGCATATCGCAGGGACAACCAATGTGATAGCCGACAAGCTCAACAGGGCAATCTTGAAGCCTCTTGAGTGATCTCTGAATCAGGAATTAGCGGAACAGATCTTCCGCAAATGGAGAGACGTACTTGTTCACGATTGGCCCCTGGGACTCCTTTATGCATTCCCTCCCTTTCTGCTCATATCCAAAGTGATACAGAAAGCAAAGTTATTGGGAAGCAAGATGATTCTCATCACTCCTTACTGGCCTTGCCAGATTTGGTTCCCCTTTCTCGGGCCTCATCTACTAGACAATCCATGGACTCTGGACCCAGTGCCAGACCTCTTGACACACATGTCCAGCTCCCTTCACCCCTGCCTCCACACCCTCAACTTTACAGCGTGGCTGCTCCACTTCCATCCCTAGTCAGGCTTCTTGATCTTTCATCTGCTGTGACCCACATCTTTACATCTTCTCATAAATCTTCTACTAGGAAGTTATACAGTAGCAAATGGAGAAGGTTTTCTATCTGGGCAAAAGAAAGGAATGTAGATCCTTACAGAGCATCCATCCCTGTGGTGTTAGATTTTTGCCTGAACATTTCCATCAGGGATCAGCTGCTGCCACAATTAGGGTCCAATTGGCAGTGATATCTAACTTTTATTTGGGACAGCATGAACCTAATCTGATGTCCTACAGATTATGTAAAACCTTCCTTAAAGGCGCTACTTTGCTGAGACTTCCCTTTCAGGAACCTGCACTTCCTTCGGATCTAAATTTTGTTCTGTCCAAACTAACTTCCCCGCCTTTTGAGCCCGCACATCCGTGTCAATTGAAGTTTCTGTCTTGGAAGACTTTGTTTCTAGTAGCTATCACATCAGCTAGATGGGTATCAGAGTTACAAGCACTGTCAATCAAGCCTCCTTATTTGATTTTTCGCAAAGACAGAGTTTCCCTTTATACAAATCCTTCCTTTATCCCTAAAGTTTGCTCTCAGACTAATTTGGACCAAACTATCGAACTGCCTGTATTTTTCCCTGATCATTCCAACACTGCAGAATACAAATTTCATCAACTTGATGTTCACAGGCTGTTACGGTTCTACCTTCACAGTACTAAAGAACTTAGAAAGTCAGATCAATTGTTTGTGTCCTTTTCTGAGTATAGAGTAGGTCTGCCAGTCTCTAAAGTGACCCTATCCAATTATATTTTGAAATTAATTTCCTTCATTTACTCCTCCAATGGAAAGATCCTACTCTTCAAGATTAAGGCTCATTCTACAAGATCCCTGTCCACATCTGCTGCCTTTCAAGCCAGAGTTCCAATTGACAGTATTTGTGCAGCAGCAACTTGGGCTACCCCTCATACCTTTGTTACTCATTACAAACTGGATTTGACCTCCAGGGGTAGAGCCTCCTTTGGTTTCACGGTACTCAGGAGTATATTCCCGTGAGCCACCCGAGAAAAAAGTGCTAGGGACGCTGTCCCATATGTAAGAATGAAGGCGAGATAAGACTACAGAACATAAAGAAATTATGTACTCACCATAACGTCCCATGTTTGTAGTCCATCTCGCCCTTCATTCTTACGAACCCACCCACCTAACCCCGGCCTGTAGATAGTGTTGCCTTTGGTAGGGTGGAGACCTTTCATTATTGTTGTTCTTTCTGGATAATCTTTTCTATCTTTCTATAGTTTAGCAGCAAACAAGATCTGGGGATTGTACTAGTGCACTATGGCATACCTACCTAGCCACAAGCCAACTAAGAGACTTTGAGCTTTGTAATAGGCCAAGTCGGAGCCGAGGACCGGCTCCGAACCCCTGTGTAAGAATGAAGGGCGAGAAGAACTACAAACATGGAATGTTATGGTGAGTAGATAACTTCTTTTTTTAATAAGGGTTTGTCCACAACAGTGTAGACCACAAAAACCTTCTTAAATGAAAAATAACTGGCCTGAAGCCCAAATGCTAAAACCAAAACCAAGAAGATTAGAATAACAGACAAATTTAATCAGGTTACTAACAAGCAGTAACAAATGCAGCAGAATAAAACCACTTCAACACTTGAAAGTAAGAAAAAAGAATGCAATAAATAAATGAAGTGTCATTTTTTTGTTTTGTTTTGTTTTGTGGAGAGGGAAGGAACAGATGATAATTTAAGATTAAGAAACTAAGGGGGTTGGCCTTCCCAAATGCTCTCCATACACAGCAGAATAAGCTGATAAGATGGGACCGGGGGAAGTGTCCAAAATCAAAGAAGCAAGGGAGTAGTCCTACCCAAATGATCAAATTTACAGCAAAGGTGTTCAACTCCAAAGCCACCAAATTTAAGAACACATGAACACTAGGGTGGGAGAGTGGGAAAAACAAAATGCAAACACAGAGTAAAGCAATCTCAATTTAAACTTAATAGCACTGCAGTCAGCATCAGTACAATTTTAACAAAGCACAGAAGAGCATTGCTGTTTAAATGCAAAAACACAAAAGCAGAAAAAAGTGTTGATTTCAGTGATGTGTCCAAGAGAGTGCTGTTAGTTAATAAACTACAAAAGAGACAATGATTTCCCTGTGTGAAATAAAGCAGTATAAAACTCAGTCACACTTGAACTAGTTTCTGGAAATAAGACCCTGAAATTTATATGATATAGAGCAAAGATGAGAGGTTTTTATTTATTTTTTTATTTATTTATTTTATTTTACATTTGTTAACTGGGAAAGTCTGAATGGACAACATCCATTTTTAGTGGAGGCCCGGGAAGAAAAGCTCCAATAGCATGTCATAAAGAAATTACACAAGAATGTCATACAGCGATATAGTTTAAATAGAAACATAAGTTATGTATAGATTAACAATTCCTTCAGTAACGTCAGCATACAGCATTCTAATAGTAGGGTTTATAAAGAATATAAAATATAAACACAAGAAAAACATTTTGTTTTGTCTTTCTAAATTATGAGTACTCTCAATATTTTGTTACAGAAATAACCAGTGATTATTAAGCTTTACAGTGAAAGGAATTAGGGGGCCTTTAGTAGAATCCTTGAACATGGTATTTGGTGCAAATTAACCTGGGGAGTAGCATGAACAAAGCCAATTGTTTGAGAAGTGGGTTCTCAGGAGTTTCTTAAACTGAATAGTGGAGGTTATATGGCTAGGTAGTGAGTTCCAGATTTTAGCAATAGTGCAGGCAAAGAGAGATTTGCCAGCATAATTTTTGTGTCTGATAATGCTTATTAGGTTCTGAGAGCTAGGTTGTAAGGCTCTGGTAGGGATGCGGGGGTTAATTATATTTTAAAGTGCAGGTTTTTTTTCTGGAAGGTAGAAGAGATTATGCATTATTGTGAGTTGATTAAACAGAAGTAGTTGAGGTAGCTTGAGCCAATTGAGTTGGTTAAGGGCGAGGCAGTGGTGGGATTTGTATGAGGTTTCAGTAGCGAACTTGGTTATTTTGTTATAACAAGATTCCATTTTGTTCAGATCATTCTGGCAGAGATTAGTAAGGATGGGAGAGGCATAGAGAAAGATGGATAAGAGATGAGTTCTTGAAATAGTAGCTTTGGTTTGTTTAGTTATAAAGTGTTTGTTCCTATAGAGAAGTCCTAGTTTTTTATTAAATTTCTTAATGGTTTGTGCTATATGGATGTTAAATTTGAGGTTATTGTCTATTTCTACACCTAACAGTTTAGTGTGTGCAGCTGGAGTGATTTGAATGTTATCTTTGGAGTGAATGGTGAAAGTGTTGTTGAGGGGGAGCATGCCCTGGGCTGAAAATAATTCATTTTGTTTTTTTTTTGGGGGGGGTTAAGAATAAGTTTATTGTTTGTGAACCATGTTTCGGCTAGAGTAAAAGTGTTTTGGGTGAGGATTTGCAGTTCCTTTAAGGTGGGGGTGGCACTTATAAGGGTGGTGTCATCTGCGTATTGTACTAGTGATGCTGTGGGTGAGGAGGAATTGATTTGGTTGGTGAATAGTGAGAACAATAGTGGGCCAAGGATGGATCCTTGAGGGGCACCTATGGATACTGGTAGCAGGGGGGGCAGCTGGTCATGCCTTAGGACTGCCTGCAGTCGACCAGATAAGTAGCTAGTAAACCATGATATAGTGGAGGGGCTGAGGCTTAGGGTAGATAAAGTTTGGAGAAGAATGTTATAATCTACCATGTCAAAGGCTTTAGATAAGTCTAAGAAAATGGAAGATACAAATAGACTCTTGTTTCTATTGTGGTTAAGTATATCTGTAAATGATAGTAATGCTGTGGTGGTGCTGTGGGATGGTCTAAAGCTGTGCTGGGTTTTGGAGATTAAGTTGTTTTGTAAAAGGTACAGAAGTAGTTGGGAATGTACAACTCTCTCTAATATCTTGGATACAGGTGAGAGTATTGCTATTGGGTGGTAGTTGGTGAGTTTTAAGGAGTTGCCCCCTTTGTGCAGTGGAATAATGTGTGATGTTTTCTACAGGGTGGGGACTTCTGAATTCTGCAAGGGACCTGTTTATGAGGATGGACATGGGATAGGCTATGGCATCTGCTGCTATCTGAAGGAATTCGGCTGGTAGGGTGTCACCAGCTAGTGTGGTTGGTTTGAGTTTCTTAAGGAGCTTTGAAATAATTTTAGTGGGTACAGGGTATAGTTAAAAGTTGGTGGTATTGTTTTGAGTAGTAGGGTGGGTTTTGCTAGCACCTGGTATAGGGCTGCTAGTGGTATTGAGGGCATTGGTAAGGATTTGGACTGTTTTGGTAAAGAACTCATTAAATTGTGTGGGAATGTTGTCATGATTGTTTGGTAGTACTGGGGTTGGGGGTGGTGGCTTTACCTGGGATTATTATGCCATTTGTTGTAGCCCAAAATTTCTTAGGGTTGTTGGCATATTTTTCCTGCATGTTTTTGTAGTAGTTACTTTTGTCTAGTTTGATTTGTTTTTTGCTTTTTTTCGAAGTTCTTGGTAGGTTTGCCTCAGATTACTAGTTTTGTTCTTTTGATATTGACTACAGGCCAGTTCCCTCTCTTTCATTGTAGTCTTAGTATCTTTAGTTGGCCATGGAGCATAGTTAGCTTTTAGTCTTATAGTTCTGGAGGGGGCATGACAGTGTAGGATTTGCAGGAAAGTGGAGTTAAAGTTCTGTACGGCATCATCTAGAGATAGTAGTTTTAGGGGTGTCCAGTTACAGCTTTGTAGTGAATTGATGAAGTCAGTTGTTTTAAAGGTCTTTTTGTTACGTATTACTCTGAGGTTGGGTTGGCTTATGTAATGGGATCTGTTCCAAATTAGGTAGGTAGGTTGATGATCACTTAGACTGTCAGGTAGACAGTTAGAGTGTCATGCTAGAGTGGGGTCAGATAACAGAATCCATTCTAAGATGGAGTCGCGTTTTGAGGTTTTGTCTGTTCTGGTTGGGGTGGATATAATTTGGGTAAATCTATGGAGGTTAATGTGGGTAATTGGAGTGTGACTAGAGCAGTTCAGCCAGTCAGTATTAAAGTCACCTAATAGTATAGTTTCTTGTGGCATGGAGTTTGAGATCTAGTTTAGCAGCTTTTCCATTATAGTAGTGTTATTGCCTGGTGAAATGTAGCCTACTGCAATAATATGTTTGTTTGAGTTTAGTTTTAATTTGGCAAGGATTAGTTCAATTTCTTTGAATTATTGGGTGTTATAATCAATTTGTTCAATGGTGTGATGATTTTGGAACAAAATTGCTACACCACCTCCCTTTTTCTCTACTCTATCTCTGTGTATTATGTTATAGCCAGGGGCTGTAATTTCATTATTATGGTGGTCTGGTTTAAGCCATGTTTCAGTTAGCACTGCTATTTCTGGTTTATACACAGCTAGAAGGGCATGAACATCCTGGATTTTGTTAAGTATACTTCTTGCATTTATGTTAATGAAGAGGAGAGAGGAGGTAGGTCTATAGTATAGAGGGTTTGGCTAATTAGAGTCTGTGTAGAGTGTTGTGGTGGGCCCTGGATTAGGGTGAATGTTACCACAGCGAATGCGTTCGTGGAGTAGGTGAAGATACAGTTTAGTTAGTTTGTGTAGTAATTTAGTATGTTTTAATGAGGAGTGAGGGTTACTTCTGACTGACAGTTTGTAATGGGAGTAAGAGACTGATCTAGAGGAGGTGAGGTCTACTGGTGTGATAGGGAAGTTACAAAGTTTCAGGGGAGTAGATAGAGGCTTAGTTTGCCATTGTGGGGGTACTGGTATGTGGTTGAGTGTGGTAAGAGGAGAGGTAGGAGAAAGGAGATGATAGTACATAGGTAGAGTAGTGCTTTTATTAAGTGGGACTGTTGTTTATAGTTCATCATGTTTGGTGAAGAGTGTTTAAAGGTATTATCTTAAAGTAAGTGGGTTTGATTTACTAATAATGAGTGATACGGGTGCAGTGAAGGGTGTTGGTTTGTAAGTGATATGTATGGTGTGAAACTCTACTTGGGTGGAAGGGAACTGATAGAGAGTGTGGTGTCTAACTATAAATGTAATTGATATGGGGTGGGTGGGAATGGGGTTAGGGTAGGGGAGAGGAGTGAAAGTAGTGAACAGAGCGGGACAGACCCAGTAGTCCAAGACACTGGAGAGTTTGGGAGACTATCAGTGTTATGTGAAAGAAAGCCTATTACTGCAATATGTATCCTATATGGGTGGAAGGTAGTTATGTGGCAGTTAAGTGACCTTAGACTAAATTCAAACAAAATAGTCAGTATATCAGAGATGTGTTGTGTAATTCAGGGAGCTGGAGTGTGGGTAGGATGGGTAGGAAGAGGTAGGGTGCACTCTAGATTATAGAGGAAAAGGAGTGCAGTATAACTAAGAATGTAACAGATATATGGGGAGGGGGGTGATGCCTGCCGCTAATCTGTGATGCAGCGTTTGACCACACTAAAGTCAGTCAGCTGTCCTTAAGGGAGTACACTATGTAAAATACACTAAACCAAGAAAGTTAACATACATTCACTACTTTCAGGCTATAGTTCTCTCAAACTTCTTTGCTGGGTCCACAGTATTTTCTGGGTGATTCTTCTTAATTGATGTAGGTATTTGATGGGAGGTTCCCTTACCTTTTGTAGCCTAGGCAGGCTCTTTTGTTTGATTCCTAATAAGATAAAGATGGCATGCTCTGCTTACTCAGCAGTGTGTCAAACTGAGCAAGTCTTGTATTTAAAGTTTGTAAGAGTCTGCCCTTGCAGAAGCCAGCCAATCAAAATGCAGCTAATGCCCCTGCAGAAACTGACCAACCAAAATCAAGCATGCAGATCCTTCACTAAAACCCAAGTTCAGGCAGCTGTCATGTGGAGGCTTCTGCTGTCATCAAAGGCTGGAGCCCTGCAGACCCAATCCTAGGGAGCAGATGAAGTTGAAAAGTTATTTAAAATGAATGATTGATTGTCTTGTCTTTGGCCACGGTGGTGCTGCGGTTAGCGTTGTCGCCTCACAGCAAGAGGTCCTCCCATTCGATTCTTGGCTGGAGCGCCTTGTGTGTAGAGTCTGTATGTCCTCCCCGTGGTCAAGTGATGCTTAAAAGACATGCAGGTAGGTGCGTGTGTGAATGGGTGTGCCTTCTTTGAAGGTTGGGCAGCTCGACACAGTAAAAATCAACTGCCAATCATTAGCGGACCGGAGTTCCATTGTGGCAACCCCTAACCGGGATAAGCCGAAAGACATACATTGATTGTCTTGTCTTACTTACTGAAGCTGCTGACTACAGCTCTGTGTTAGTGCCTAGTAATAATTAGCTGCTGTTTTACTGCCTTGTACAAAACAAAGTCTGGTTAGTGCACATAAGCTTTGCAGACTATTAACCTTTTAAACTTTGCACAGAAACATAAAATTAACTTGTCTATATAACAGATGACACATACAACACTGCACAGTTTGCAGGGTGTACTGTCTTCAAGTTTGCTTTTCCTACACACATGAAAGATGTTCTCCATTAAGCAGATCTAACATCATACACTTTTACTGTCCTTTTATATACTGTTTCTTCTGCAATTCAGATCCTGTCCATGAGAACAGTATCTTGTTTAATACCTTAGAATTTGCAGTCTGTTACTTTGGCATCCTCTGATGTCATACAGTCTGTTGTTAAGCTACTTTGTGTTCTTGTTTCAAGGTGAATTGCATGACAGTTCAGTAAGTTGTCCTTGCCTCCAACCCGGTTCCTTCCTTGCACCTGTGTCTCATTATCTGTAATCCTTGAAGCTTGTATCAAACACTGAACATTCAGCTAAATGTCTTTTTTTAAGGAGTTGTCCTTATTAACATTTTTCTTAAGATGTACCAGAACCTGAACATTCATGTTACATTACAGATGGATGCCTTTTTTTATTTATTTGATTTTTAGCTGAGAACAGTTTAACCCTTTTATATATGTATGCTAGCAAACAGAAATGTATGCATCTAACTAGCAAACAGGTGTGCATGCATTTATAAATTTCTAAATATATATATAACAGAAGTCCTTGTATTGGTGCAGTGAATCAGTAGGAGCTGAAATGGAAAAGGGCTTTGTAGTCTTTTTTCTCTTCAAAGTAGCCTAGCACTTTTGAGCTATGACTTGTAAAAAGAGATTCTTTTGGTGAGTAGACTAGATCTCTTGCAATCTATATCTCCCACTCTCGCTTCTGACCCCCACTTTCAGTCTGTCACTACAGATGTATCAGACTTGATATGGGGAGCAGTTTCCAAAGGGGTAGAAGTGCAGGCTCTGTAGAAACCTGTTGACAAACAGAAACACATACATTTCGGAGTGATGTTTGCAGTAATCAGCACTTTGAAAGCCATAAATTACCTTTGGTTTCCAGGACCTCTCTATGTTTACAGAAACACCACTGTGATGTAATAAAAAAGAAGAAACCAGATCTTACAATTTTTGCAGACTGTCTCCAATAGCCTGGGAAACAGGAACTCATCTCATTTGACCCTGCAGGCTTCATACATTCCATCATTGCCAAACTTGATTGTAGACAGAATGAGCAGGACTAGGACAGACTCCATGAATGGAATCTTCAATTTGGGTTCTTCCAAGGTAAAGAAATTCTGCTCCAGAGCTTTTTGCAAACAGGTCTGGAAGACAGCCCCCTTCTCATTCCCGTGGAAAGGCATATTCCTGTATGGTTTTCTACTGATATCCAGCGTTCATCAGAAGTTCATGAAGGACTCCCAGAAAATATTGGTGGTTAGTCCTTTTGGTCCAAGTGACAATAATTCTCCCTCCTTTTCAATCTGTCCAAAGGCAATTACCATACTTCCCCACAGCCTCGGTCTGCTTGCAAGGGACATGGGTTGTTTGATGTAGCCCGACCTGAAAACTCATCAGCTAGCTGCCTGGCTGATAGACTTTTAATGCTTTTTATGTATGTTTTTTTCTGAGGACATGCAGCAAGTACTAATAGCAGTGAAAGAAAAACTGCTACTAGAAAATTGTATATCTACAAGTATAAAATATTTTCTGGTTAATTCCATTCTAAGAACCAGGACCCTTTTCAGACCCAATTTTTGATTATTTCTGAGAGTTACTGCCCTCTGGCCTTTCTTATTCCTCTGTCAAAGTTCATTTGTCTGCCATGTTTGCTTGTTTGTCCAGTGATCCTCCTTTCTAACCATACTCAAATTAAACAGATTTTGAAATGTGTGTCGCTCTATTTAGAATACAGGTGGCATCTCCTTGGGATCTCAACTTTGTATTTGAAAAGTTTATTCTTTTTCAGTTTGAACCATTTATACTTGCTGAATTGAGATGTGGAAAACTGTTTTACTTATTATCCTTTGCTAGCAGAGCATCTGAATTACAAGCTCTTATGATGAGTCAACCCTACCTCATTGTTGTCAAGGGTGGGGGTTCTTTGAAAATTAATCCTTCTCCAGGAGTCTGAGTTCACTTTAAGCCAGATTATTCCGCTTCCCATTTTCTTTCCTGACCCCAAGAGTAAAGGAGAAAAGATTCTCCACACACTAAATGTTTACAGGCAGATCATATATTCACTTGATAGAACTTGAGTCTTCTGGAAAGCTGATTACGTGTTTGTCTCATTTGGAGGTAAGTGGAGAGGGAAACCACTGTCAATGCAGATCATTACTACGTGGAATGGGTCAGGGTGCATTCCACAAGAGCTTTGACTTTTTTGGTAGCTTTTTGGAAAGGGGTGAACTCTGTATTCTAGAGGCAACAATTTGATCTTCTGTGCTTATTTTATGAAGCTTTACAAACTGGAATTATTTTTCCACGTCCAGAAAAGGCTTTGCTAGGACCATTCTTTAGGGGCTCCTAGAGTTTTAGTGGCCTTCTCCTCCTCTCTTTTTTATTTTATTTATTTATTTATTTATTTTATTTCTAAGCTATGGTGATCTTCTCAGGTAACTTAAGCTGCTGCAACAGTGATCTATATTTTGAACAAGGTTAAGTTGTATAAATAAACTTCACCATAACAATATATGTGCTAATCTATCATTGTTGGAGTAGCCTCCGGACCTCCCTTCAGCCCCCTTACTTTAGTTGTTCTGTTTTTGTGTTGCCAGGTTGAGGATGTATACAAACATTTGTGTATAGTTTACTTCTGGCTGTGGTTCCTAGCATTACTCTTTCAGGGCTCTTGCTCCCCTTTAGATAAGAAATGCTCTGAAGGGTTTTGCCTTTCAACTGTCTTTATGTCTAGCTTCTAAAAAATTGGGGTGCTTGGATGGTGCCCTTTAACTTTGTAAAACTGGCCAGTCACAAGGGGGTAGGACCGATTTAGCTTAGACTATTGCAACATTGATGTATTAGAAAATTTACTATTATGCTAAGTTTAATTACACAACTGTACATTCCCAACACCATCTTAATTCAGCAACTGGTGCTCTGCTATTACCTCTTTATCAATCTCCCTTAAACACTTACTGCATATAGCTCAACAAAACATCCAAAGCAAGGAAGAATGGATCACAAACCCAGAACTCATACTTACTTCTAACAAAAAATATGTCTGGTGAAATGTCTAACTTCAAAAACAAGACATTACATGAACAACTTACTCATGTCAAGCTACTTGGTATAATCATTGATAATAAGCTACATTTTGACAAACCCACTGAGCATATCACCTCTCAAACCCTAAATAGTTAAAATAAATCAAAATATTACTTGACTGATACAGCTCGGCTGAACACAGCTCAAACCATTTTATTACCAAGCCCTCTATACTCTTCTTTTCTTACTAATATTCAAGAAAGTCTACCCAAATAAACTTGAGATTACATATAACAAAATTTGCCTCAGCTGTCCCAAACAAAACTCATCAGTACATAGATCTTCAAAAAATTAAATGACTAGGACTACAAACATCTTCTGACATGCTCAACTAAAAATTTTACAAAATGCCATATAAACCAAGTATATGTCCAACTGTCTTAACATTGGTAGAATGATATAGTCTATTTAGACATTTGAAATTACAAATGCTTAACCTCATTCAAGTAGCCAAATCAAACTGTTGCCAAGGTGATTACTTGTATTCATGTTGCAGAGTTACTGAATTGTTAATATTTGATTCTAAGTATACTATACTGCAAGATTTGGAGTGTTCTCCACAGCCTTCCACTGAAATGGGTTTTTGCTCAGATGGACTATTCTAGTTAAATGGAAATAAATAAATACTGTTTTAATAAGTGAATTTATATGAACTGTATTTTTCTTAGCCTTCTCCCATTTTGGACTATGATACCAGAGATGAAAAGAATTTCCCACTTTCCCCTCAAGTTAACTCAAGATCTTATGTTGTCAATTTTCATTCATTCCTAAACTAATGGGTTTGGATCCAATCCTCGGATCTGACTCTACCATTAGACTGGCTCGTGGCCACCAAAAAACTCTTGAGCTCCTTCCCTACCCATAATGCACCAACACCTAACATCCCACAGATCTCGTTTGCTGCTTTCGTGTCTAGACGTGGTCACCTTCACCTCTTGTGTATAGAGTGGGAGATAAGTCTTTATCCATATTTCTCCCCTTTTTCAAATAGTTTATATGTTTAATATATAATATAATATTTTCTTCTGCATCTTTGTACTTGTAACCTCCTTTCATACACTTTAGTGTATTTTTTCTTCTTGCCATAGTTGGTAGGCTTAGTTTCATTCCCAACCCTGTCACAGTTTGTGTGGTCTAAAATTACCATTGCTGGTATTATCCCTTTTTTTCCATTACACTTACTATAATTCCTTAGTATCATTGGTGATACCTTACTTTCCTGTCCTTTCCTAGTTAAGAAAAAAAAAGTTGTTGTTGCTGTATATTTTTGTTTCTTTATATTGCTGACAGGATGTCCAAAATAGGTCCTTCAGTATTTAAAAAATGTGAGAAGTTTGGGCAAAAGTTTCCTCTTTCTGATGTCCTTTCTCCTTGCATCCATGGCTAGGCTCCACATCATTTAAAAATAGACTGCATCATTTCCAACAAGTTTAATCCAAGTGCTCTTGTGGACAGTAGAAATAAATTAATACTAAAGGGTTGCTGCCCACCTGTTTTTTTTAGGCCATCACTGAGGCTTAATTCCCCAAACACAAAACCAAGGACCCACTGAAGAGGTCTAAACTTATGGAGTCTTTTGCCTCTTCTTCTTCCTCAGAACCTCCTAGAAAAATAAAGTAACTGGATCCAAAACTTGTTACAATCTGACCTTCTTTAGATCTGACAAAAACTTCATCTGTCTTGGATCCAAAGCCTCTACCCAGGACCACTTACTCGTCTAGTTTGGATCCAGTGCCATCCAGACTGCCTTCCCCTCTTTTGGAAGGGCACTCTAAATCTTTTTTCCTGGCATCTTCTCTTTCCTCCGGGAGTCTTACTGAAGCAGATGTGGAGAGAATGATGAGAATGATGAGGAAGTTTCTCACAGCAACAATTCAGATGGGAATTCTTATGGCTCCTACCCCCTTGGGTCAGGAAGCATGATCATTCACTACTCCCCCTGTTACTGCTCCTTTTCTAATCCAGCTTATTGTTTTAGAGTCCTTGGATCCAAGCTTTCTGGGTCTGTCTGGTTTAAATCCGAAGAAAACCCTTTCTTTGGATCCAGATACTGCTCTGAGTGCACCGGCTCTGACTTGCTTGGAGCTGGATGACTCTGGTAGTTGAAGCATCCCTGTCAGTTCTGGGAGGCTAGAGTCGACCCTGAGGTTTTTGGAGATGTCTCTTCCTCTTGGAGCTTAGGCACTGGACAACTCACCTCTGGCTTCCACCTCAGGTGGGTTGCTCTTGGAGTGGAGGGAGGTGATGGGCCAGAAACTTGCTTTCTCAGCTCCATTGTCTTCATTCTCTCCAGAGTGATCTGCCTTTGAGGTTGTGAAGAGAGTGATCTCTGCTCTGGCAGGGCAAATGGGTTAGGACCCCCTCAGATATACCCTCTACTTCTCAGATGACTTTACACCGTGAGCCTCTACATTCTACCCTACAGGGACAGCCAGCCCAATGCTACCAGACCACCCAGCAGGGTATCCTAATCTCTTCTGATACTTCACCAACTCACCCCACCGAGGAGGTCTCTAGGAAGAGGAAGTGCAAAAGGAGGCACTTGGACTCTCCTGAAAGGTCAGTCACCAAGGATACTGACTTCAGTGAAGGATAGGGATTCCCAAAACCACCATCCAATGATGTCTCATTTGGAAACATTCTTGAAATCCTTAAGCGGAAGGGTGGCCGGTCTTCCCAAGACCCTTCTCCAGAGGGTGGCCTGTCTTCCCAAGACCCTTCTCCAGAGGAATCAGTATTTCTGAAAGTCATTGGAGCTGGCCCTTCTACATCCTGGGTTACTCCTGTCACTGATGAGCTTATTGACTTGGTCTCTAGGTGGGTGTGGAAAGAACCTGATACAGTTAAACCAGTCCGCAAGAGGCCAGACCGGATTCTGGTTCCAACAGTAGGCAGGGAATACTGAGGTAAAGAGCTGCCAGTAGATGTCATGGTTGTGGCAGCAGCTACAAAAAAGGAACTTGCAGAACAGAGTTCCACTGTCCATGCTCCTAATAGAGAGCCTTGGACGATGAACAGATTTGGGAAGTGTGTTTATGCTTCAGCGACTTTTGCACTCAGATCGCTGAACTATCTAGCACACTTTACAAGGCTAGAAAGAGATTGATTAAAGGGTTATTGAAATCTCTTTCTGGAACTGAAACTGTTGAGATGTGATCTTCAGTAGCCTCTCAGTTGGCTACCCTACAAGCTATATCTAATTCGTCCATGAGGCTTATTTTGCAAGAAGCCGAAGATGCCTCAAGGGCAGTGGGTACAGGCATATCCATCATGAGGCATACCTGGATGTGCTAGTGTGATTTTCTTTGCAGGGCCATTTAAGTCCTTGTTTGTCAATGCTCCTTTTGACAGAAGTTCATTATTTGGCCCAAAAGACACTGTCCAGGTGTGAGAAGGATGGAAAAACCCTATCTGCACTGGGCATACTTTTTTTCAACCCCTCAAATATCCTTTTCTGGGAATAAATGGGGATGTCGAAAAATGTGGTTCAGAAAGTTCCAGGTTCCTTTCCAGGACACATGTGGAGGAAGTTCCCCTAGGCACAGAACTGGGAACTCTGATGAACGATGATACCCTCATGGCAGAGGAGTCCTACAAAACCAGGGGTCCAGAGATTCTTTCTCTGCTAGAACCTGCCAATGCTCCTAAAAAGAGGCCCAGTTGCCCACCTTTTGAGGCAGTCAGGGGACTACTGTCCTGCACCAGAGAGCCTGTCTAGGCGTAATAAAAGACACATGGGTGCAGAGGATTATTTCCAGAGGTTATATAATTCCTTTTTCCCTTCCATCTCCAACTGTATGCAAAATTGCCAGTGTTCCACCCATTCAGAGGAAAGAAGCAGCACTAGAAATACAAAAGCTGCTAGAAAAAAAAGTCATCCAAGAGGTCCTGCCAGACCAGATAGAATCCAGAACTTACTCAAGATTCTTTTTAGTGCTAAAGAAAACGAAAGACTGGAGACCAATTTTGGATGTCAGCATCTTGAACAAGTCAGTCTGACACACAAAGTTTTGGATGGTCATGGTTCAGTCCAGTCTCCTTTTTCTGGGCAAGGACAACTGGATGTGTTCAATAGATCTTCAGGATGCGTACTATCACATAAAAATGAATGGACAGTCCAGGAGGAATTTATGCTTCCAGCTGGGAGCCACTGTCTTCCAGGTCAGAGCACTGCCTTTTGGTCTCATCACAGCCTCCAGAGTGTTCACCAAATTCATGGCAGTGGTAGCAGATCACCTGAGACTGCAGGGATACTGCCAGTTACCATATCTAGACGACTGACACATTACCACCCTGACCAGGCATCGACTAACAAGAGTAAGAGATCAGGTACTTCAGATTTGTTCTCATCTGGGGATAACCATAAATTACAGGAAATCTCAGCTACAACCAACTCAAACGTTAGAATTCATAGCAGCAGTCTTCAACACAATATCAGTGACAGCCTCTGTCAAGAGTACAAACTATCAGATTCCAGGTCAGGAAAATAATTCCTAGTACCAGCATTTCAGCTCAGCTGATCCTTCAAACCTTGGGGTCAGTGTCAGCTGCCATAATTTTAGTTTTTTTGCAAGATTTCTTATGAGAATTCTTCAATGAATGCTAGAAACACAGTGGTTGATTCTTTAATAGCACGTCAGCACAAATAAGAATCACTCAGTCATGCAAGAGATACTGTACCTATGGTGGTGGACTCAGATAAATCAAGTTCTATAAGGCTGTCCTTTCATTTTCCATCAGTCCAAGGCCATAGTGACCATACCATGGGTGCTTCCCAGATTGTATGGGGGGGCACTTACTGGAGAAAACAGTCCAAGGCACTTGGTCCCCCAAAGAGGGTCATTTGCATATAAATGTCCTAGAGATAAGAGCATTGCAGTCCTTCCAGGACACTCTTCCTTTAGGGACAATTGTGATTCAAACAGACAATATGTCAGTAGTTTGGTCCATCTGCAAGCAAGGAGGGAGCAGATCTTAACCACTGTGTCAAGAAGCACTCGGAATGTGGCAATGGGTGATTTCATCCAACAGCTTTCTGATAGCAATGCACATTCCGGTTAAGTCCAGTGTGACAGCAGACAATTTGAGCAGGTCCATTTATCTACCTCATGAGTTATCTCTCAACATGGAAGTGACAGAAATTATTTTCTGACAATAAGACCAGCTTTGCTTTGTCCTTTTTGCTTCTCCCCTAAAGAACAAACGCAGCAGCTACTTTGCACTAATCCCTCCTTAGGGGGAATCACCGAGGGTTGCTCTTCTTTATGATTTGCTGCACGGTCTGCTTTATGCTTACCCACCAGTTCCCATAATTCAAAAAATTAATGCAAGAAAGCTGCCAGGTTGAAAAGCAAAGTCATCCTCATTGCACCTTACTGGCCTTGGCAGATCTGATTCCCCTTTCTCTGGCTTTGCCTACTATGGCAATCTTGGATTCTGGATCCAATTCTGGACATCCTGTTACATCCGACAGATATTATGCATCTAGATATCTCAAACCCCAACCTAACAGCTTGGTTCTCTGATTCCGTTAATAGCCAGACAACCAATGCTGTCTTTCCCTATTCATCATATCCTTTTATCTCCCCATAAACCTTCAACAAGAAAGCTTTATACAAGTAAATGGAAAAGATTTGTTTACTGGGCACAGCAAAAACATACTGACCCATTTTCACCTCCCATACATAACATACTTGAATTTTTAGCTTTTCTCTTTAAAGAAGGAGCAAGCTCCTCTACCATTAAGGTACAATTAGCAACAATAGCTAATTTTCACATTGGATTTGAAGATGTGGCCTCTTCTAAACTTTGTAAAGCATTCTTGAGAGGCAGTATTCTATTGAGACCCTTGTATAAAGACACTACTTCACCATGGGATCTGAACTTGGTATTAATTCATCACCACTTTGATCCAGCAGCTAAATGTGACCTTAAGTTTCTGACTTGGAAAACTGTTTTTCTAGTGCCCATTACCTGAGCTAGTAGAATTTCAGAACTTCAAGCCTTGTCATCAAAACCTTTGTACTTGATTTTTCATAAGGATAGGGTTACATTACAAACCAGTGCAGCCTTCCTTCCCCAGGTGGTGTCAGAATCCAATATCAATCAGTCTATTAATTTGCCAGTATTCTTTCCTAAATTTGCAAACAAAGGTGTCGCATTTATTGGATGTTCATAGACAATTATGTTTTTATCTACATAGGAGAAAAGAAATCAGAAAGTCAAACCAATTGTTTGTTTATTTTGCAGATTTGAAATTGGGTAAGTTAAAATTGGGTAAGCCATTCGCAAAAGTAACTCCAGCCAGATGGCTGACCTATTGTATTTCCTTTATCTGTAACAAATTGGGTCTTACCTTAGGCTGTAAGAGTTCATTTAACTAGGTCTATGGCAACTTCTTCGGTGTTTCTATCCAGGGTTTCCATGGATGACATATGTGCAGAGGCAACCTGGCCAAGTCCTCATACCTTTATCACTCATTACAAATCAGATATGGCTTCGAGGGGTAGAGCATCTTTTGTTTCAACTGTGCTAAGGAATATCCTTCCTTAGAGTCCACCCTATCCGAGGACTCTGTCCCAACAGTTGAGGATAGAATGAAAATTGACAACATCAGATAAAGAAATTATGTACTCACATTAATGTTCCATCTGTGTTGTACATTTTCATTCTTCCTCAACCTCCCACCCACCAAATCCCATTTTTTGGTTCTACAAACTTATGAAAGAATGAGATATTTAAAGGACACCACTTTACTTTATGATTGAGCTCCAGATGCAGTTCCTTCTGTAGGATATATACAAATGTATGTGTCTTTATGTATATACATTGGCAGCTACCACTTTAGGTAAAATCAGCAAACAAGATCTGGGTATGTTAGGGGTTGGTGCATTATGGTAAGGAAGAAGCTCAAGAGCTGTTTAGTTACCAAAGCTTTAGCAATGGCTGACTCAGATCCAAAGGTCGGATCTAAACCCAGCAATTGAGGAGGAATGAAAATGAACAACAGAGATGAAATGTTATGGTGAGTACCCAACTTAAAAAAGAAGAAATAGAAGTTCAGATAAGACTGGGTTATTCATGGCTTGAAAAGTGAGACATAGGCCACCTTGCAGCATCCTTAAGGCTACTGAATATAAGGGGAGTCGTGATAATCTATCCAGGTAGTTGAAGGATTTAAGACCTTCAATTTTCTTAGAAATCTCTGAGGCCTTTCCAGTTGAATGATATGCTGGGATTTGTACCTGCGAAAAAGAACCAGGGTGCCACTGAGACTTTCCTTCTTTAGCGATATTCCAGTTTATTAAAGTTATAAAAGATTTCCTTTAAGCGCACAAATACTAATACACTTTTCGTCGCTATAAATACTGCGACTTCCTCAGAAGAAAACAAATGCATAGCAGTCAAACAAGCCTTTTAAATAAAGGACTTGTTTAATTGTTTAATCAGTCAGTTTAATTATCAACTATTTCTTAAAAGAGCCTGCTAGCATAGTATGCAACTAACAAAGCTACACATACTTCCTTTACCTCCCAAAAGGGATATTGTTTTCAGTGATAGGTCTGCTATAAGAAAATTACAGTGGGTAGGATGATTTTGAATCTTGACAATATTCCCTTGAAAAGTAACTGAACTAGATATAGAAGGAGTTTCTGACTGTGGTGGATGATTGAATGAGAAAAAGAGCAGCATATGATGTGGGAGAAATCCTGCCAAATGTTACTGTGCTGTACTTTTTCTTTTAGTTTGAGACTGTTTTTGATACTCCAAGAATGTGCATATTCCAGCCCCTACTGGAGCTTTTTGTATCAATGGATGAATGGATAAAAAAGCCCAGGTTGCAGTTATCAGCAGACTTAGCCAACCATACTTCTGGGTTATTTACGTAGATATCTGCAAAATAGATGCCAAACAGTAGAAAGCACAGAACTTTTCACTGTGACACCCCACTAGTTAAGTTAGCCACATTTTCTAATTTTTCAGTGACACCAACATGAGGAGATGTTGTCAGAAGCCTTGACCAGGTTAAGATAAGTACTGTTCATAGCCCTTGTAACCTTTTCAAAGAAGCTGACTAGGTTCAGGAGATGAGACCTGCCCTTCACAAAACCTAACTGATTGGGATCTTGATCAGCAAAGTTGGCAACATCTGCATACATGAGTTTTGTTGTGATATGTTCCATGGCTTTGCATATAAGAATGATAAGGCTGATGTTTCTAAAAGTACCTGGGCCTGTAAAGGGGGCCACCATTTTATAGGGCAGCTCCAGTGGCAGTTCTCCAAGCATCAGGAAATAAACAGTGTAAGTATGCTGTGATTGAACACTTTAAGTAGAGACTCGGATAGTGCATACTCGGGATTGTTGCAGTCTGGCCTCATTGGAGTCTTATTTTTAGCCTTTGACATTGGTTCTAAAATTTGTTCCAAGGAGATTGCAAAGGTAAGCTAAATTCTCAAGAGTAGTAGGGGCAACAATGTTGGTCGAAAGATAAAGTTACCACTGAATCTCTCTGTTAATTCATTAGCTATATAATTAGGATCAGAATGGGTGATCTTATGAATGAGCTCAGTGCAGTGTTTGGCATAGGTTCATAAGATAAACACTAGACTAGCTGCCCTTGTGGACCATTTAAAGCCAATTTCCTTTTCTATGCTCAAATTAATGTATCCAATTTGGTTAGAGACTGGCTTTACCCATCCCATAGTTGATAATTATTACCCCTAATGAGAATAACTGTGATCATACCATAAATAATTTGAGGAGACTCATGCATGGGGATAAAGTATTTAGGAGCTGCCTCTGTCCATTAGTAATGTAGGGAGCAGTCTTGGGATAATTTTCTTTTGTATTCCACCCATAGATCCAAGTTGCACTTGAATATGGACAGGGATGAACTTTGTTTTATGTGGATGGGGAGTCTTTTCCAGAGCAACAGTATCCTCTCTGAGATATAACTGTCCCTGCCAACCCTTTGGTTGAGTTGTAGGAGCCGATGGAACCCCCGAAGCAGAAGATGGATGCTACAAAGCTGAGGTAGGACCCAAATTCACCCTCACCGAGGCTCCCAGAGGCAGGATAGGATCCAGTGAGATCCAAACCAGCTCTGCAGACCTAAATGGAGTGTGTTAGCTCCCAGAGGTCTCCTGTCTGACTGGGCAGAAACACTCGGGGCAGATACCATATCCGAGGAAACTATGGGTCCCGGACCCGATACAGACACAATCTGGATTTTGGAATCTTCAGCTCCGAAACTGAAGGATGGATTGGAGGAGAAGCAAGCGCCAAGGGGGAACACTGATTCTGAAACAACTCCTTTGGGCTCAGGTCCAACAATAGTTTGGCCAAGGCCGGTGTCTTTACCACCCTATCCACATCTTCACTGGATAGACTCCTGGTAGACCAGGTAGAGAGGGTAGGTGACCTTGATCTTGCTAGTAAAGGTGATGGGAGCAGAGAGTGAACTGGTTCCAGGGAAAGTGATCAGCTCCTGTATCTAAACTCAGAGGGTAAGGTTGACTTCAGAGCTGAGGGATCTTGTTGCTCTGAAGAAGCCCCTGCTCCGAGGAACTCCCTGGGTCAGATCCAGGGAGTTCCTTGGAGCAGGGGTGGACTGCCTTTGAAGTTATGAGGGGGGTTCTGACTACCTCTCAGTCTGAGACACAATCTCCTTTGGATCTTCTTCCAAGTTCAGTCCAGGTGTCTTCGTTTTCTCACCTACCCTCTCCATAGGTCTGCAGAGACCCTTGGCCTCAGGATTTCCAGCAGGGGACTCCTGCCTATTCTGAAACCTCAGCAGAATATCCCACTGAGGAGGTCCCTTGAAAGAGGACATGCAAGAGGAAGCATCTTGACTCCCCGGGGAGTCCATCACATCTGACACTGACCTTGATAAAGTAGAAGGGTCCCCACTGTCACCTCCTGAAGATGTCTCCGTTGGAGACATCCTGGAAATTTTAAAACAGAGAGGTAACTGCCAGTCCACCTCCCCTTCCGCTGAGGAGTTGGTTTATCTGAAGGCCTTTGGTCTCGCCCTTCAACCTCTTGGGCGACCCTTCCTTCTGATGAGCTTATTGAGTTAATCTCTCAGAATGCTTGGGAGACACTGCCAGCAAGGCTCTCACAAGACAGAGTAGACAATGTCTGCCATTATGTATGATTGTTAATCAGGAAGACACGAGCCTCTGCAAAACTGGTTCTTCAGGTCCTGGGGAAAATGGCTGCATCAATTGTACTCATCCCTCTATTTCGTCTTCATATGAGAATACTTCAATGATTAATTTCTGCACAATGGTCAATCTTGGATCTTTCAATGTCACACAAATTATGATAACCGGTGCCTGCAAGAAGGGTGTTCAGTGGTGGATTCACTCCCCATTTGTATCTCAAGGCCATCACTTCATTCCCCCTCAACCCAGGCCATGGTAACCACAGACGCTTCCCAGATGGGGGGGGGGGTTATCTGGGGAAGACGGCCCAAGGCATCTGACAGGAACACAGGGCTCATTTGCACATAAACATCCTAGAGATGAGGGTGGTGCTTTTGGCATTGCAAGCATTTCAAGACACTCTCCCTCTAGGAATGATGGCAATTTAGATCATGGCTGTAGTCTGGTGCTTAAACAGGGGGAAACGAGATCATACCCCTTTTGTTAAGCTCTGAGGGTCTGCTAATGGGCAATGGCTTCCAGCCACTTTCTGATATCAATGCACATCCCAGGGAAATCCAATGTGATCACAGACAAATTGAGCAGGGCCATACTGTGGCCACAAGAGTTGTCCCTCAATCAGAAAGTTATGGAAGAGATCTTCCGAAAATGGGGCCAGCCTCGCTGCGATCTCTTTGCATTGCCCACCAATGCCAAATGCAGTGATGTTTTGCCCTGATCCCTCCTATGGGGGAGTCACCAAGGGATGCACTTGTTCACTACTGGCCTCCGGGACTTCTTTATGCATTTCCCCCTATCCATCTAATTCCTAAGTTTTTGCAGAAAGCCAGTTTGTTGGAGACAACAATAATCCTGATTGCCCCCATTGGCCTCGTCAAATCTGTTTCCCCTTTCTACAGCCTCATCTTTGGGATGAACGATGGATTTTGGACCCTGTTCCAGACCTTCTGACCCACCCGTCAGGGATGGTTCACCCCAACCTGGACAACCTCAGACTAACAGCTTAGCTGCTCGACTTACCCTGCGCCAGGTTTCCTTTCCTTTCCTCTCAGTCAAACACATCTTGTTATCTTCTCATAAGACCTCCACACAAAAACTGTACAGGAGTAAATGGCAGAGATTAGTTACATGGGCTAACAATAATCAGATAGACCCTTTTTCTGCGCCCATCCATTCTATTCTAGAATTTCTCACAAAACATTTCAACGAAGGAGCTGCTGCCAGCCGCCACTATTAGAGTTCAGTTGGCAGCAATTTCCATATAGGAGAAAATGGTTCTGGAATTATGTCACACAGACTTTGTAAAGCTTTTTTGAAGGGGACTACTATGATAAGGCCACCATATAAGAATCCAGCACCCCTCTGGAATCTTAATTTAATATTTCTAACATCATCTGTCACCCTTTTGAACCATTCTCAATGTGCGACTTGAAATACCTCTTCTGAAAAACATTCTTTTTAGTGGCTATTGCATCAGCCAGACGAGTTTCTGAATTACAAGCTTTGTCAGCCAAGTCCCTATACCTAATTTTTCATAAGGGCAGAGTTTCTTTGTGTACTAATCCCTCATTTATATCGGAGGTTGTGTCGGAAAGTAACTTCAACCAATCTATAGAGCTGCCAGTTTTCTTCCTTAACTTCCAAAATAAAGGAGAATATTCACTGCATCTCCTTGATGTTTACAGACAGTTCCGTTTCTACCTATGTAGAACTTCAGAATTTAGAAAATCAGATCAGCTTTTTGTCTCTTACTCTGACATTAGGAATGGTCAACCAGTCACAAAAGTTACTTTGTCTAAATGGCTTAAACTATGTTTATCTTGCATCTATAATTCAAAAAATAAACCACTTCCAAGTACTTTTAAAGCTCATTCCACAAGGTCAGTAGCCACTTCTGCAGCTTTTTAAGCTAGATTACCATTGGATAACATCTGTGCTGCAGCACCTTGGGCAAAGCCTCATACCTTTATCACTCATTACAAAGTAGATTTGGCCTGTAGGAGTAGAGCCTCTTTCAGTTCTATGGTTCTGAGGAATGTTCTTCCATGCACCACCCAAGAGTCGGGTTGCTTGGGATGCGGTCCCATCACTGAGAATAAAGGCGAGATTGACAACATCACATAAAGAAGTTATGTATTTACCATAACGTTCCATATGTGTTGTCCATCTTGCCCTTTATTCTCACAACCCCCCACCATACCCCCTGCCTATACTCCTGGGAGACCAGCTAGCACAACTTGGGTTCTACAGGACCTTATAGCCTCAGAATTCAATGTTTTGTGTATTTTTGAGGGATCTGATGTTATCCTAGTCACCATTCCTCAAGTATGGGTCTAGTATTCGACATCGGATCTGAACCAGCAACACTTAGACAACAGCTTAGCTCAAGCTCCTCCCCTCCCATAATGTTCTGCTGCCCTCTAATCCCTCAGATCTCATTTGCCGCACTTGAAGGCAGACGCAGGTTGCTCAGCTCCTCCAGTGTAGACAAAGTCGGTTATCGTTTTTGGGTTTTTCTCCTTAGCTCTTCCTTAGTTTCTCTCTTAGTTCTTTCTGGCTGTTTTAGTCTCTTAGTTTGCTTAGTGTACTTTAGGTTTTCCACATGTTGTATCCATCGCTGTTCTACCCCTCCTGTTGTGTGCCGTTTGATGCTCTTTTCAGTTGTAAAGTTTGTGTAGGAATTTCTTTCTTTGGATTTAAAATTTCTTTGCTTTCTGTACTTAGGTTTTTTTGTGTGTGTGCTGTTGTGTGTGGGACGGACTTTCTGTTTACAACTTTTGCTGGTGTCTTGGACTTGGGTTTATCTTTTTGCTGGGTTAAAATGTCAGAGAAGCCTACAGGATTTAAGAGGTGCTCCTCATGCGGCCAGAAGGTGCCTGTACTACCTTGGCGCTGGCCACCTGGAGGGTGAATGTGCCATTTTTGCTACATTCAACCCCAGGGCCCTGGTCGAGTGCCGAAATAAACTTTGACGCCTCTGACCACAAAAGAAAAGCTACCTCTTCCTCCTCTTCTGGAGAGGTCTCTGATAAAAAGCCTAATCTGTTGGATCCCAGATCCCCGGATCCGACGCCAGCCTTAGTGGGGTTGGATCCGAAGATCTCGATCCAAAACCCTGCAGAGATTCGATGCTCGGATTCAAGGCCTCTGGTCCAAAGTCTTCGGATCTGAGGGTCTCTGAGTCGACTTCCAGATCCAAGGACTGCGGATTGAGGCTTTTGGATCTGAGTTGGAGCAGGCCTGTCATGGATCTGATCCTTTCAGATACGAGTGGTTCGAGAGCCATGCCCTCAGATCCTTCTGTTTTCTTGGATCTGATACGGTTGGATCTGAAACCCGTGTCCGATCCTGTTGTTGTTGAGGACCTTCCCTCATATCCTCCAGGAGGGGATCATCTGTTTACCCTTCTGTGAAGGAGCCATTCCCCAGACCACTGGAGAAGGCCCTCAGGTTCCTGGCACAGGTCTCCAGCTGCATCCTCTATTTCCTCTCAGTCTTCAAGGAGCATCCTTCCTTCCAATATGGACAGGATGATGTGGTCCTTTTTGAAAGTTCAAACAGAGCTGGGGCTTTTGGCTTTCCCAGCCCATTGGACTAGGGAGCCTTCTCCTAATTCCTGGATATCTTCTCCTCATCCGACCCCACAGGGTTTGGACTTAAGGGAGCTGGTCTGCTGCATGGAGGCAGTGGGGGGTTTCTGGAACACCCTCTGTTCCTACCCCATTGGTGTCCATGGCTAGTTGTGCTCTCCCTCCACTGGGGCAGGTGGGGCCTCGGTCCAGTCACCCCAGAGTCTGTGAGGGTGGGTTCAGGTCCGGACCGTTCTCTATCCCTCAGTGCTTTGGCTCTCAATAGTTCTGGTTCGGCCTTCTCCAGGGGGTTGGAGGTCCTAGTGGGGTATGCTCCTTCCTCCCTTATAGTGTTGTCCACAGGGGAGGGGGTGGGAGCTTTGCCCAGTCCTTCTGCGTTCCCGGTGGTGGAACGACTTCTCTCTGCTACCAAAGTAGCCTCTCCTGCTCACCAGGTTCCATCCCAGCCTCAGATTTTGAGCGGACCCTCTCATCCTGCTCCTGGTCAGCCCATTCAATCTAGCCTCCAGGGGGGAATTACCCCTATTGGGGTCCCTACATCTTCCAAATCTTCCTGTGAGCCTCCCTCAGAGAAAGTACCTCAAAAGAGGACATGTAAAAGGAGACATCTTGACACCCAGATGGAGTCTGTCATGAATGACATGGATAATTGATGAAGGGGATGGGACCCCAAGGTCACCACACGATGACGTCGCCTCTGGAGACATCCTGGAGATCCTTAAGGCCAAGGGTGGTTGGTCTGCCCAGCCCCCATCCACAGAAGAAGCTGTGTTTCTGGAGGCTTTCAGTACGGGCCCATCTACCTCTTGGTTGCACCCCCACCCGCTGACCTCTTGATTCGTCTCATTGCCAGCAGGACTTGGAAAGAACTCAACACAGTGGAGCCAGTGCCCAAGAGGGAAGATAAGTTTTTGAACCCCCCCCTTCTGACAAGACCTTTTGGTCCAAGGCAGTTCCGGTTGATGCGATTGTGGTAGCTGCCATCACCAAGAAAGAGCTGGCAGAACAGAGTTCATCTGTCCATCCTTCCAATCACGAGTGAAGAGCAGTTGACAGATTTAGAAGGTGTGTGTTCGCATCAGCTTTGTTCAGCCTGAGATCCTTATCAGAAGGATTTGGTCAAGGAGCTTGTCACTTGCCTCTCAGAATCCATGCCTGTGGAGGACTTAGACTGTTTCTTCCAAGCTGGCCACTCTCACATCTATAGCTAATTCATCCATGAGGTTGATATCCAATGCTGCAGAGGGTGCCTCACTAGCGGTGGGCACAGGCATTGCCATCAGGCATCATGCTGGCTTCACTTATGCGGGTTTGCCGAGGCCTTTAAGGCATCGTTCACTAATGCTCCCTTCGATGGTTCTACCCTCTTTGGACCAACCGTAAAGGAAACTTTATCCCACAGTGATCAAGAAGGATGTCGGCCATAGGGATCAAGTTCTGTACCCCCCCAAAGGCCCTTGTCCAAGACCCAACAGGGGAGTAAGAAGATTTGGTTCCATAACTTGCAGTCTTTCTTTCAGGAAGCTCAAGAAGACTCCTCTTCCAGGGATGGGGGAGAGGTTTCAATGGTCGACGCTGCCCTAGGAGCAGAGTAGACCCACAAAACCAGGGCTCCAGGGAAGCCTTCTCTGAGAAGCCCTTTCAGCACTCCTGAAGCATTGCCCGACTGTCCCTCCCTGGAGGCAGTCTGGGACCATTTATCATTGCACCTTTCGGCTTGGGCAAACATCACAACCGATCAGTGAGTGCTAAAAATTATATCCAGGGGCTACTACATTCCCTTTGTTGACACTTGCCAAGAAGCCAAACTCTCCCCGATGTGCCACCCAGTCAGAGAGTGTTAGCCTGTCTATCGGTGACCAACCTCATTCTAAAAAGAGCCATCCAAAAGGTCCTTACAGGACAGACAGGATCCAGAATTTACTCCTGCTTCTTTTTGGTACCCAAGAAAACAGGGGACCTGTGTGCAGTTCTGGACCTCAGTCAGTTAAACTTCTCAGTCAAGAAGTCGAAGTTTTGGATGGTCACTGTGCAGTCCATTGTGCCCCTTCTGCACAAGAACAACTGGATGTGCTCTGTGGATCTCCAGGACGTGTACTATCATATCATAATAGACAGGCAGACCAGGAGATTTCTCTGCTTTCGCATAAGAGCCGATCACTTTCAGCTCAGAGCCCTGCCCTTTGGACTCACCTCAGCCCCCTGGGTGTTCACCAAGTGTATGGCAGTGGTGGCAGCTCATCTCATGGTGCAGGGATTCCAGGAGTTTCCCTACCTCGATCATTGTCCCTTCACAGCTCCCACACAGCATCAACTGGTGGAGACCACACAGTTTCTTCTTCATCTCTTCGATCAGCTTGGAATAACAGGGAATCTTGTCAAGACTTCTTTGACCCCGTCTCAGCAGCTGAAGTTCATTGGCATTCAGTTGGACACCATCTCAGAGATTGCAGCTCACCCCATCTGACGTGTACTTCTTATCCGGTCTCATGTACAGTCCCTTCTAGAGCAAACTTGTCCTCCAGTATTACACATTTTGAGAGCATTAGTTCAATGGCAGTGGCCATTTATTTGATTCTATTGTCCAGATACTTTATGAGAGTTCTGCAGTGGACCCTAGCAGTTCAGTGGTCCGCTCTTTCTCATCCTCTGTCAGTTCCTATATGGCTCACTCCAGTATGCTGAAGACATCTGCCATTGTGGATGCACTCTCCAGACCTCCTAGTGGGCATGTCCCCCCCCCCAATCTGGCAGCCACGGTGACCACTGATGCTTCCCTCCTAGGGTGGGAGGGTCACTTCTGGGGGAAGACTGTCCAGGGGACGTGGTACCAGTCAGAGACCAAACTGCACATCACTGTTCTGGAGATGAGAGCAGTTCTTCTTATGTTGCAAGCCTTTCAGGATTGCATTCTTCTAGGGACAATAGCAGTGCACACAGACAACATGGCTGGTGTGTGGTACATAAACAAACAAGGGGGCACATGTTCTTATCTGCTTTGTCAAGAGTCCATGAGGGTTTGGGAGTGGGTGATATTCTCGGGGTGCTTTCTCCTTGCAATGCATATTCCCAGAGCATCCAACATGCTTGCAGACAAGCTGAGCATGGGCTGTTCTGAATGCACACGAGTAGTCCCTGAATCTGCTAGTGGTGAAGCAGATCTTCCGTCTGCGGGGCCAGCCGAGATGTGATCTGTTTGCTTCCCCTCTCAACCACAAATGCAGCAGCTACTTCTCCCTGATCCCCCCAGAGGGGGAGCCCTACAGGGACGATCTGACTTACTATTGGCATCTGGGTCTTCTTTATGCCTTCCCTCCATTACGAATAATTTTGGGAGTTCTTCAGAAAGCAAGACACCTCAGGACGCAATTAATCCTCATTGCTCCCTTCTGGCCTTGGCAGGTGTGGTTCCCTCTTCTACGATCTCATCTGAAGCACCCCACCTTGAATGCTCAATTTGGTGCTGGATCTGATCTCTCACCCCGTCACTCCTTCCACTTCCAAATCTGCGGACCCTCCGTCTGACAGCATAGTTTGTCCAATTCCAGTGATTCTTGCTAAGTGCGGGTTTGCGTACTCTGTGAAGGACATTATTCTTGCTTCTCAAAAATCTTCTACCAAGAGAGTTTAAAGAAGTGAGTAGAAGAGATTCTGTATCTGGGCCAAAGGTTGGAATCTGGATCCTTTTTCAGCTCCTGTTTCCGACATTCTTTTTTCCTGGCTTCCTTTTTCAGGAGAGCACTAGTTTCTCTACAATTAAAGTCCAAATGGCAGCTATTTTTAATTTTCACATTAATAATGAACCTGCATTTTCCTCTCGCCTCTGCAAGGCTTTCTTGAAAGGTGTCTTTTTGCTGTGTCCCCCAGTGAAGGATCCTTCTCCACCGTGAGAGCTGGCTGTGGTGCTACAATCCCTAACTCTGCCCCCTTTTGAGCATCCCACATCTTTTGATCTCAAATTTCTTTCTTGGAAGACTGTCCCTTTGGTGGTGATAACTTCAGTAAAAAGAGTATCAGAAGTGCAGGCTGGTACCATTTAGCCTCTTTATTTGATATTCCATAAAGATATAGTGGCATTGAGCCCCAATTCTTCCTTTATGCCAAAAGTGGCCACCGAAGCAAACCTCAATCAGTCTATCCAACTTACAGTGTTCTTTCTGAATTATGCTAACAAGGGGGAATACATTTTGCATACCTTAGATGTTCATCGACAGCTTTGTTTTTATTTGCACATAGCTAAGTCCTTTCATCTCTCAGACCAATTGATATGAAGTAGTTAACTTCATTTTATCTGCAACCTGTGGGTATACGGATCCGTATCGGATCCGAGCAGGCAACATTTTTCCTAGCATCTGCTCCAAGCTCCAAGCTCCTCCCCTTACCCATAATGCCATGCAATCTCCTATCTTCCCCCAGATCTTGTTTGCCGTGCCAGTAGTGTGCATCATGGTCTCCTTTGCTCTGAGCTCAGGGATAGTAAGTGGTATTTTTTTCTTGTATCTAGGTGTGCTTGAGTAAAATTTTTCCCTTCCTCCCCTTGTGTAGTATCTTGCTGGTCGTCGGTGTTTAAAAAAAAAAAAAAGTTTTGTATAGAGTAGTAGTTAGGCCTGCCCTTCTCCTACCTGTCTTGTGTGTGGTTTTGGAGAGGTGGTGTTTGTACCTTTGAGTGCAGGACTATGGCTGATCAGCCAAAGCCTGTCTTTAAAAAATGTACAGAGTGTGGGCATAAGCTCTCCCCGGCAGATGGTCACACTCTGTGTGTAATTTGCTTGGGAGTGGCACATTTGTCCACTCAATGTGCTATCTGTTCTGGTTTTAACCCTAGGGCCCTTAGGGATCGCAAGGCCAAGCTAGTTGCCAAAGGCCTTCTCCCAGCTGCCATGCTGGAATCTGCCTCAGCCTCGGTCTCTAGTGTATCACCTCAAACCCAGACAGGGACTCAACCTCCCTCTTCTTCTGGTGATGGGTCTTCTAAGGACAAATCTTCAGTCAGCGTGGCTGCCAAAGAAAAAGAAAAAGATAAAGAAAGGAGCAAAGAAGAAAGGGAGAAAAAGAAGGACAGGCATTGTAAGAGATCCCCAGACAGGGAGCTCTTTCTCAGCCTCCCATCTAAGACCATGAGGCCTGTTTCACCATGGCTCCAGTCTCCTCATTTCTCACCAGAGCTGTTGGAACATTCAGACCCGAGGTCTTCCTCCCCACTGTGCAGACCAGCCAGATCTGAGTCGGTGGCCTCTTGAAGGTCGACTCGAAGCCTATTGGACATGGATATGGACAGGATGATGCGGAGATTTATTCAGACCCAAATTCAGGTGGGAGTCTTGCCAGGCCCCTCTCCCTCTGGAGGGGGGACCTCCATGCCTCTTTTCCGCCCCATCTCTCCTTCCTCGATCCATGCTTCAGCTTCTGGGCTCTTGGATCCGAGGTTTTTTGGAGCTGGTAGCTCGGCGCTGATGGTTCCTCCAACCTCGACTCCGGCTGTTACCTTGAGTTCCTTGGATCCGACCTGTTTGGATCCAAGTGACTCTCGGAGCCACGGACAGGGAGTCGGACCTGGGGGAATGGATTCTTCGGCTCTGACCTTTTCGGATCTGATCCATTCCCTCTGACCACAGGCTACCCTGGCTTTGGCTCCGGTCCCCACTTCGGATCTGGGAAGGGCTTCTCCCTCGGCCTTCGAAGTGGTGGAGAGGGTTCTCTTCCAGGGATTGAGATCCCAGCCCATCCCGTCGGATACCACCCAGGCCCCCCTGGATTTGGCGATGACTCCCTTCATCCTGTCTCAAGGACAGCCCGTGCTAGAGGAACCCCAGGTTAATTTCCCTGAGGAAACCCCTGCAGCTCATGGATCCCCTTCTGAAAGACCCACTGAAGAGGGTCACCATAAGCGCAAGTGCAAAAGGAGGCACTTGGACTCCCCCCGGGTCCCTCACTATGGACACTGACTTACATGAAGGAGAAGGTTCAACCAGGTCACCTCCCAAAGACATCTCCTTCAGAGAAATTATGGATATCCTCTGCCAGAGGGGAGATTGGTCAGCCCCAAAACCTTCTGGGGATGAGTCAGTGTTCCTGGAGGCCTTTGGCACGGGCCCATCTACTTCCTGGGTGTCCCCACCAGCGGACCCCTTGGTGGACCTCATCACCACGAGGGCATGGAAGGAGCCTGACATCATAGAGCCCATCCCCAAATGCCCTGACAAAGTTTTATCTCCCCCTTCTGACAGACAGCCTTGGTCGAAAGGAGCCCCAGTTGATGCTATGTTGATTGCAGCGGCCACAAAGAAGGAACTAGCAAAGGAGAGTTCCTCAGTCCACTCCCCCAGACAAGGAGTCCAGGTCAGTGGATAGGTTTGGGAAGCGTGTCTACTCCTTAGCGACCTTTTCTAACCGTGTGCCAAATTATTTGGCACGTGATTCGGCTTCAGCGAGACCTTGCTTCGGAATTCGCTGAGTCGCCCCCAGAGTCTTTATCGCTATAGGACAGACAGTTGTTCCCGGTAAAAATGTCTACTCTGAAGTCAGTCTCAAACATGTCAATGCGGCTCCTTTCCCATGCCACAGAAGGAGCATCTAGGGCAGCTGGGACAGGCATAGCCATGAGGCGTCATGCCTGACTCAGGTTGTGTCAGTTTGCGGACCCTTTAAAGGTGTCGTTTATCAATGTTCCCTACGATGGTTCTTCCCTTTTTGAGAAGACAGTACGTGACACACTTGTCCAGAGTGAAAAGGACGGGAAGACTTTGTCTGCCATCGGAGTCCACTTCTCTAACCCTCAGCGGTCCTTCTCTAGGAATCAAAGAGTGCAGAAGAAGATGTGGTTCCGAAAATCTCAGTTTTCCTGGGATTCTCAGGACAACTATTCCTCCAGAGGCAGAGGGGGACAGCATCAACGCCGACCCAAAAGTAGAGGGGGTCCCAGGAATTTTGGGTCTCAGGAACCCTTTTCTGATAGACCTGGTCAGCAGACCTGAAGGGTTGCCCGACTGTCCTACTCTGGAGGCAGTCGGGGGATGATTGTCCTTACACCCAGCAGCATGGGAGTCCATTATGACAGATCGCTGGGTTTTACAGAGAGGATCCAGAGGTTACTGTATCCCATTTCTTGCTGCTCCAAATATTTCAAAACACCTCCTTGACATTTCACACGCTCACAGGGAGGCCACAACTCTAGAGGTTTCAAAGCTGCTTCTCAAACAAGCCATTGAACAGGTCCCCCCCCCGATCAATCTGGATTAGGTGTCTACTCAAGGTTCTTTTTGGTGCCAAAAAAGATGGGAGACTTCAGACCCATTCTAGACCTGTCAACATTAAACCCATTGGTAGCCAAACAGAAATTCCAGATGGTCACCCTACAGTCCATTCTACCTTATCTCCAAGGGTGCGACTGGATGTGCTCGTTGGACCTCCAGGATGCTTACTACCACATCAAAATACACAGAAGCTCCAGGAGGTTTCTGTGCTTCCAGCTGGGAGACAGTCATTTTTCAGTTCAGAGCTCTACCCTTTGGTCTCACCACAGCCCCCAGGGTGTTTTCCAAGGTAATGGCAGTTGTAGCGGCTCACCTGAGGCTTCAGGGTATTCAGGTGTTTCCATACCTGGATGACTGGCTCTTCGCTGCGCCCAACAGGCATCACTTGTGTCTGGCCTGAGATTATTTCATTCGGCTGGCAGATCTGCTGGAAATTACAGTCAGTGTTCACAAATCCCATTTGCAACCAGTACAAGTTCGAGACTTCATTGGGGCACGGCTAGCCACTTTGCAGATGAAGGTATTCTTAACTCCAGACAGGATCCTACATCTCAGGTGCCACATAGCTCAGATAGCGAACGCCAAGTCTTCAAAGGCGAGTGAGGTTCTCTGGGCTCTGGGCTCCATGGCTGCCGCCATATTGATTCTCCCTTGTGCGCGTCTTCACATGCGGGTTCTTCAATGGACTCTGGCTGTTCAATGGTCTTGGCTAGACCTGCCCATGGAATTTCTGATCAAAATGTCACATCTGCAGGACATCTCTTCTTTGGTGGTTAAGTTCACCAGAGATATCAAAAGGGCACCCCTTCCCGTCATCTCCAGTCCAAGCCACAGTGACCACGGACACCTCCCAACTCGGATAGGGGGGACACTGTTTGGGAAGGACAGTCCTAAGTGGAAAAGGCTAGGAGATGAAATGACACTATGCATACTTCAAAATAGAATAAAAAGTATTAATAGGGGGGAAAATGTTAGAAAAATGTGTATTTGAATATATGATAAATGCTAGTTTAAAAGCAAAGTAGTATATAATGCATTTTATTCTATTAATCATATAATTGTAAGTATTAATTCATGTGTAAATGTAAGTAGTTTTGAAACTGCAGTGTGGCTTGAAGCAAAGCTGATCTTTGACCCTGGCAGAATGCTAGCTTAGCAAGTTTTAATGTTTATGCTTTTCACAAGTGATTATCTGCTGGGTCAGGAAATTAAATGTGTGAAATAATGAAATCTTCTGCTCTTTCCTGTTGGAATGATTTGGCCTTGTATATGTGTTACTGAGATAGCACGCAGCTGTGTGAGAAAGTGTAACAGAGAACAAAGACGTGTATTAAAAGACTGAAGCTGCTATTGTATTCGAACTGATATGAAACTTTGAAGAAATAACTTTACAGAAAGACATTATGTCTGACCAGCTGGATAGCAAGGCCGTATTGTATCTAGAGGAAAAGTTTTTTTTAAATATACAGCATCAACAGCTTTATGAATAGAGGACTGTAAGCTAAAGTGATGTAGATGCCCTGTGACATATCACGTCAGTAAGGTGGGCATAGCTTAAATGTTAAACCTATATAAAATTGTGTGCTTCCTGTTTCATGTCAGACAAAATTCTGTACTTGTACGTTTTTTGCCTCCTGGTGTACACTAGTAAACTTTTTAACCTGAGCCTCCTGTGTATTGAAATCTTATTTTATTTAACAGCCTCCCAGGATCGAAGTAGCTGGGGACTCTGTCCCACAGATTGCAGATAAAATGAAGTTAACTACTTCAGATAAAGAAGTTATGTACTCACCATAATGTTCCATCTATACTTAATTTTTCTGCAACATTCCCTCCCTCTGTCCCCCGGACCTTGTCCTGTCTTTTCAGGATTGTTTTTTTGGGTTGAGTTGCTTATGTTTTTAGTTGCAGCAAACTCGATCTGAGGGAAGATAGGAGATGGCAGGGCATTATGGGTAAGGGGAGGAGCTTGGAGCAGATGCTAGAAAAAAAGTTGCTGGCTTGGATCCGATACGGATCCGTATACCCACAGGCTGCAGAAAAATGAAGTATAACTACTCAGATGGAACGTTATAGTGAGTACATAATTCCTTTTTTATGGCCTTTTCAGTCAACAGGAAAGGCGAGCTGTTTCAGAAATGAACATTTCCCACTGGATATCCCAGTACATCTCTTACATCTTATCCTCATGTGGTTCTCCTTTGCCTGTACCAGTTAAGGCTCATTCTACCAGGTCAGTGGCTACATCAGCTGGCTTCTCAGCTCGTAAATCCTTGGATGACATTTGTGTAGTGGCAACTTGGTCTTCTCTTCATACCTTTTTTTCTCATTACAAACTTGACCTAGTTTCTAGGGGAAGGGCTTCCTTTGGCTCCACTGTTCTTCAGCATGTCCTTCCATGAAGCCACCCAAGAATGTTGGGTAGCTGGGGACTCTGCCCCATACATGAGGAATGGTGACAAGATAACCTCAGATTAATAGTTATGTACTTACCATAACTTGGTATCTGTGTTATCCGTAGTCACCATTCATCACGATCCCACCCTCCTTTCCCCCTTTCTGACGGATTGGCAGGATATTAGTTGGGCCTTTTATGGTGACAGGTCTACTCTGTCTGTCTTCTTTCTCCAAGGCAAACTCGATCTGAGGGTTATAAGGCAGCAGAGCATTATGGGAGGGGAGGAGCTTGAGCTAAGCTGTTGTCTAAGTGTTGTGGGCTCGTAAGTGATGTCAGATCCTAGACCCATACATGATGAATGGTGATTACGGATAACACAGATACCAAGTTATAGTAAATACATAACTACTAATGTTCTGTAGTCCTATCTCACCTTCATTCTTACATATGGGTTCAGAGCTGATCCTCGGCTCCAACTCAGCCGATTACAAAGCTCTAAGTCTCTAAGTTGGCTCGTGGCAAGGTAGGTATCCCATAATGCACTAGTAAGAATCCCCAGATCTCGTTTGCCGCTCTACAAATGTGCACATAGAAAACCATTCTTTTAGTGGCCATTGCCTCTGCTAGAAGAGTGTCTGAACTACAGGCTCTCATGGCCTGTCCTCCTTACACCATCTTCCACAATGACAGGGTGACCTTGCACACAAATCCTTTCTTCATGTCCAAAGTGGTGAATAAACTATCCTTAAACCAGTCCATTCACTTACCTACCTTCTTCCCCTCTCCAGCCAGTTCTGCAGAGAGGATCCTTCATTCCCTAGATGTATACAGACAACTGAGATTCTGCTTAGACAAAACTAAGTCCTTCAGAAAATCTGACCAACTCTTCATCTCCTTCCACCCCAGGGCTCTGGGTAAGGCAGTCTCCAAACAAACCATTTCCTCTTGGATCGGGAAATCCATTCTCTTCTGCTAACTCACATCATGGCAAACAATTGCGTCAAGGAATTGAGGCTTATTCCACTAGAGGGCATGGCTACCTCCAAGGCCTTTCTTCAATGGCTGGTAGCCTCAACTTGTTCTTGTGTAAACCTTATCCTGGGTTTCAGGTTCTGAGGTCTGTGCGTGCAGATGTCACATTTATGGTCCCTGTTTTATGGCCCTCCATATGACATCCCACATACCTACAGCAGCTAGGCTTAAGCTTTTGTGCAGGAGCTGATGTCGGGTCACCTGCGGCAGGAAATCCCACAGTATGAATACTGCAACATGGAAGAGAAGGACATCTAATGTTATGGTAAGATTTTAAACAACTATTCTTCATGTACTCATAACAAGGCATCTGTGTTATCCATTTTCATTCTTCCTCAAATCACCAGCCATCGATCCCCTATCCATTTTCTCCTTCTGAAGGACCTGTTGGATTGTGTTTGGAACCTACAATTCCAGGTTTGAGCCCTAACTTTTCTGTCTGACCATATCTGTTCCTCATCTATTATTATGAAATAGAGCAGAAAACTCGATCTGTGGCAATAGGGATGGAGTGGGGCATTATGGATAGAGGGATGAGCTCAAGAGTTGGATCCAAAGTCTATAGTATGTGGCCGAGTCGGATCCGAGGATCAGCTCCATAACCAGTAAGTGAGGAAGAATGAAAATGGACAACACAGATGCCTAGTTATGGTGAGTGCATCTCTATTATTATGAAATAGTGCAGGAAACTTGATCTGTGGTTGGATTCTACAAAGACTTACTGGAAAGAAGTACAAGTCTTTTGAAAGTTTTTCAGTGGCCATACTTGGACAGAAGATTACTAAAATTTCATTGGCAAAATGGATTTCAAATTGTATTTTCTTTTGTTACACTGCAGCAGGCAAATGGATGACCCATTCCACTGAAGACTCACTTGGTTAGGGCTCAAGCAGTGTTAGCATTTTTACGTAACTTTCCCGTTGAGGACACAGCAGTAGAGGCTACTTGGTTTTCACAGCATACCTCTGCTAAGCATTAGAACCTTAACTCCATTTCTAGGATGAGAGAACCATTTGGAGCAACCATTCTTAAAAGACAAGTATGGGATATAGTGAACATCTTCTAATCCTTGATGTTTCTTTATCCCTTCCTGTTCATTCCAGCACTTAAAATCATGAATGAGGCATGATGAAAATATTTATTTTAAAATATCTTCTGATTTCCTGCTGTACTGCTAATGGCAGTGCTAGCCATCTTTTTAAAAACTAGTGTCTTCCTCTGGTCTAGCTACAAAGAAACTGTAAAATTCCCCATCCTTCTGTAAACACTGTGGCATAAGGTTTACCTTTCTCAGGTCGTTTCATCCAAGGAATGCTCTGTTGTATGTTATACATGTTTCTTGCTCCAACTCCCTCGTGCAGGAGAAGGAACTTTGTTTTAAACTGTACCCACAATTGTTGGACATCTTTGTTTCACTGAAGGAGCATACAACTTGCTAATCCTAACAAGGAAAGTGTGATTTTATTTTTAATGTAAATTCTGCCTTTGCTAAACTGAAATATCTGATTTTATTGATTTTTTTTTTCAAGTTGCTTTTCCATTTACAGAGGTCAATACTTTTTGTATTGCAGTTCAGATTTTACTTGTTTTCAGCTGAGGTTGCATTAAATCAGCAGTTGTCTTTTTTTTCCTCTCTCTCCGTGTTCTAATAATGCAGTTATTGAATAACCTACTGTAACCACGTGCACTTTTTTGTCCTTGGAGTAAATCACTGCAGATTAGTCAGTCAACAAACTGGAACTGGAAAAGTTGATTCAGCACGACACAGAAACAGCAACCAGGATCCAAAACAGGTTTATTAACTTCAAACTCTAGCGCCTCGGCCACTGTAAGCCTTCAAGGAGTAAAATTTCAATACCATGTCACAGTTTATATAATCACACAAATCAATCAATAAAACTATTATACAATTAAATAATAAAATTACTCAATTAAATCACATTTTTCCAGCAGCATTCTGTATTTAAACCTCTGGGTAATAAAGTGCTAAACTTTAAAATAAAAACTGTTTCATACTTTAAAAGTAATTTTGCCACAACTGCAACATAGGACTCTGACTTTGCTATCTGTTGTAAAATAGTTGCTTTTAAAGTGTCAGTGCTACCATTATGAAATTCATAAAAATGCTGAGCCAAAGGGCTCTCAATTTTTTTGTTTTTTATATCCCTAAGATGTTCTAACAACCTGACTTTAAACATTCTTTTAGTTTGCCGTATGTAGAACTTATGGCATCCACATGTAATAGCATAAACCACCCTATTAGTTCTACACGAGTATGAACCATTCGAATAAAATGGTTTATTATTAATATTAGAAAAAGTTCTGTATACAAATGGACAAGCCTGACATTTCCTACATGGAAATGTACCTATACTTGATGGTTGTAATGATATTTTATTCCCTGGATTAAAAAATTTTGTTCGTACCACCATGTCCTTGATAGTCAGTCAATAATACCTGCAATCAGAATTTTGTAGTTGTTACTATTAAGAAAATGCATTTTGATGGAAAACCTGTACTTCTAATGACTTTTCTAAGCTGGATGATTCCGAAAAAATTGACCAGTATGCCGTCATCTATTTAAAAACATTAAGCACTCTAACATCTTTTAAAACTGGTAAAACATTTTGCACTTTTAAACTCTTTCTAACTTTTTTTTTTTTTTTCTCATTGCTAGTAGTGCATGGGGAAATGAAATGGTGGAAATTGAAAAATGGTAATTGTGAGGTGATGTTCAGGGAAGAGTTAAGACAGGCACTGAGTGGCAGTGAAGAGTTACCGAAGAGCTGGGTAACTACAGCAGAGCTAGTAAGAGAGATAGCTAGAAAGGTGCTTGGTGTGACATCTGGAAAGAGGAAGGAGGACAAGGAGACCTAGTGGTGGAATGAAGAAGTACAGGAGAGTATACAGAGAAAGAGGTTGGCGAAGAAGAAGTGGGATTGTCAGAGAGATGAAGAAAGTAGACAAGAGTATAAGGAGATGAGGTGCATGGCAAAGAGAGAGGTGGCGAAGGGTAAGGCATATGATAAGTTGTATAAAAGGTCGGACACTAAAGAGGGAGAAAAGGACCTGTACCGATTGGCTAGACAGAGGGTCCGTGCTAGTAAAGATGTGCAGCAGGTAAGGGTGATAAAGGATAATGAGGGAAACTTACTCACAAGCGAGGAGAGTGTGTTGAGCAGATGGAAAGAGTACTTTGAGGGGCTGATGAATGAAGAGAATGAGGGAGAGAAGGTTGGATGATGTCCTGATAGTGAATCATGAAGTGCAGTGGATTAGCAAGGAGGAAGTAAGGATAGCTATGAAGAGGATGAAGAACAGAAAGGCTGTTTGTCCAGATGACATACCTGTGGAAGCATGGAGGTGTTTAGGTGAAATGGCAGTCGAGTTTTTAACTAGATTGTGTAATGAAATCTTGGAAAGTGAGAGGATGCCTGAGGAATGGAGAAAAAGTGTTTTGGTACCGATTTTTAAGAATAAAGATGATGTGCAGAGCTGTAGTAACTACAGAGGGATTAAACTGATCAGTCACAGCATGAAGTTATGGGAAAGAGTAGTGGAAGCTAGGTTAAGAAGGGAGGTGATGATTAGTGATCAGCAATATGGTTTCATGCCAGGAAAGGGCACTACAGATGCGATGTTTGCTTTGAGAGTGTTGATGGAGAAGTACATAGAATGTCAGAAGGAGTTGCGTTGTTTCTTTGTGGATTTAGAGAAAGCATATGACAGGGTGCCTAGAGAGGAGTTGTGGTATTGTATGAGGAAGTCAGGAGTGTCAGAGAAGTATGTAAGAGTGGTACAGGATATGTACGAGGGTAGTGTGACAGTGGTGAGGTCTGCGGTGGGAGTGACGGATGCGATTAAGGTGGAGGTGGGATTACATCAAGGATCAGCTCTGAGCCCTTTCTTATTTGTAATGGTGATGGACAGGTTGACAGACGAGATCAGACAGGAGTCCCCGTGGACTATGATGTTTGCAGATGACATTGTGATCTGTAGTGAGAGTAGGGAACAGGTGGAGGAGACCCTGGAGAGGTGGAGATATGCTCTAGAGAGAAGAGGAATGAAGGTCAGCAGGACTAAGACAGAATATATGTGTGTGTGTGAATGAGAGGGAGGATAGAGGAATGGTGAGGATGCAGGGAGTAGAAGTGGCGAAGGTGGATGAGTTTAAGTACTTGGGATCAATAGTTCAGAGTAATGGTGAGTGTGGAAGAGAGGTGAAGAAGAGAGTACAGGCAGGATGGAGTGTGTAGAGAAGAGTGTCAGGAGTGATTTGTGACAGACGAGTACCAGTAAGAGTGAAAGGGAAGGTCTACAAGAGGGAAGTGAGACCAGCTCTGTTATATGGGTTGGAGACAGTGGCATTGACAAAAAGGCAGGAGTCAGAGCTTGACTTGGCAGAGTTGAAGATGTTAAGATTTGCACTGGGTGTGACGAGGGTGGACAGGATTAGGAATAAGTATATTAGAGGGTCAGCCCAGGTTGGAAGGTTTGGAGACAAAGCCAGAGAGGCAAGATTATGTTGGTTTGGACATGTGCTGAGGAGAGATGCAGAGTATATTGGGAAAAAGATGCTAAGGATGAAGCTGCCAGTTAACTGGAAAAGAGGAAGGCCTAAGTTAAGGTTTATGGATGTGGTGAGAGAGGACATGCAGGTGGTTGGTGTGACAGAGCAAGATGCAGAGGACAGGAAGAAATGGAAAGTGTTGATCTGCTGTGGTGATCCCTAACGGGAGCAGCTGAAACAAGAAGAAGAGTAGTGCATGGAGAAAATTAAAGCTCCAAGCACTTATGCTTGGGTCATCTCTTTTTTTTTTTTTTTTTTTTTTTGCTGTTTGATTCCCCAGGTCTTGATAAATAAACATCTGCAACCACATAGCATTTCTGACCTTGCAGTAAATCTCTGAGCATTACAGTAAACCAATAATAAATGCTGAGTTTCATACTTATTGTTCAGTAAATGTGTATTGCTGCAAAATCTGTAGTTCTGTTAACTTTTTAAGTGGAGTGGAGCAATATTTAAAAATAGCTCTTATTTTGGACCATAGCAAAGAAGTTGACAAGTTTGTCATTGTCTTTTACTGCCATGACAATAAAACACTGAGGAACACTCAGTAATGCAAAATATTAGAGTATCAGAAAGTGCTCTTTGAAGCAATAAATGTTCTGTTAGATTTTTAAGTGAACTGGAGTTGCCAAATTGAACACTTGAGAAACAGAGGCAGCAAATGAAGTATATATAATACAGGATTTATTGAGTGATGTTTATGAAGTCCATTTGGGCAACTGGAATGAAAACACTAAATCCTGCTAATATATATACTTATTTCATGCATATTGTTCCTCTGCTGCTGTCTCCTTTCCCAGTAATCATTTTCTTTTACTGAATATCTTTTGCACTTCCATCTGGACTTGCTACTGAATTTCCATTGAGACTTTGCAAGCAATTTTTTTTTTTTTACAGAATGTCTCTGACTATTCCTAATATTTTGCCCTGCCCCTTAATTAGTGTGCATTGTGGTAAATCTTTGAGGATTACAGTCAGTGCCAGATAATTAAAGAATTTCACAACATACACATTGAGGCAAAACCTGTTCTATTAACTTTAAGTGATTTAGAGTAAATCCAACCATTCCCCCTGATTTGGGGCAGAATATAGCGTTTTTATTTATGTGTTTATTTGTTGAAAATTATATATTTTTTTTAAGTGAATTGGAATTGCATTTAACAATTCTGTCTGCTTTTGTATTTGCTGAAGTGAATGTTCGATGAGCGGCTGTTCGCTGGTTTGTGTTCAATGAACGGCCATTCACTGGAATTAGTTTTTGACAAATTAATATAGACCCTTTCTTGTACAAGTAGTAGGAGAGAGCTGAATTGCTATAACCATGTATGCAACTGTCAAGTTGATCAACATCTCATCCATAAATTTGCTGAGCATTCCTAATCTTGCCTCATTTTTGGCCCCTTCCTAGCTTGTGGTTAATCACTGAGGATTACAGTAGGTCAGTAATGTCAACATTAGTTTCAGAAAATGCATGCTGAATCAAAACATGCCACAATTCTCCCTGGATTTGGACACAGTAATATTTTATTTATTTACTTAGTACTTAATACAGTTGTTTGTGTAAGAGTTGCTGCTGTTTGGTTTTCAGCATATAAGTACAAAGACAGGCATTAGGGTTTGGGGGCAATGACAGAAGGAGAGCAAACTGGAGGAGTATATGCTAGCTGATATTACTGCACAGTTTTCACAGCAGCAAAAGAATAATGTCATACAAAATAATTTCAGTTATAGGCTGTATGCATATCATTCATTTGCATAAATTTTTGAATTACACTAATAGTGGTCATAAACTAAACATTTATTTACAGCAGTAATATATATGTGTGTGTGTGTGTGTGTGTGTGTGTGTGTGTGTGTGTGTGTGTGTGTGTGTGTGTGTGTGTGTGTGTGTGTGTGTGTGTGTATGTATATATATATATATATATGTGTGTGTGTGTGTGTGTGTGTATGTATATATGTGGGTGTGTGTGTATGTATGTGTATATATATATATATATATATATATATATGTATGTGTGTGTGTGTGTATCTATAGCTCCCCATCACATTATCTAAAGAACACAAGACCGAAATGTAAAAGAATGGAACAAAAACAACGAAAGCTGAAAAGGACGAACATTAACAAAATCAAAGTGCATAACTCTGAAACAAGGACGTTCAATCCATTACTGCTCTACATGTAAAACCACTCACTAGAAATACACAAATTGCCCTTTAAAGTAACCTGTGATTTACGGCAACTACTACAGCATACGCACAATACATTACACCTGACAATCGCTCAAATGAAAATGTAAAGGTACTGTTCTGTTTAACTACAATACAACCTTTTCTTTTTCCAAACACCTTTATTGAATACATAGGCAAGCTTGCATTCATGTAAAAGTAATCAAATGATATTAGCATAACAAACATTAGACCTCACACATATATCGTATAACCTAAGCAATAGTACATAAATTATTCAATTCTTGCCTTTTTTTTTAACAAGAAACGTCTTAATTAAACTATCACTTACCATATAGGCACTCATACATTTATATAAATGAAAATAAAACAGTGTAAGAAACTTTTCTGTGTGGAAGATTTTCAGTCCATATATCTCTAGTTAATCACTGTATATTAATCAGATCAGAGAAAAGAAGAAGAAGTAGTGAACTTAAACTCGTCTTAAGTTGTGTCTTTCGGCTTTTCCCGGTTAGGGGTCACCACAGCGGAACTCAGGTCCACTAATGATTGGCAGTAGATTTGTACGTGCCGAGTTGCCAACTCTGACGCACAGCCTTCAACGAAGGTACGCCCATTCACGCATGTCTCCCCACAGAAGACGCTCTAGCTGAGAATCGAACAGGACAACGTCTTAAGTAAAAAAAAAAAAAAAACATAATAATAAAAAATATATAATTGTACAGAATTACTAAGTATTCAAAAGTAATCCAAGCAAGGCAGGCAGTCTGTTTCCAGTTGAAAATCCTTTATTAAGTACACAGACAAGCGATCCAAGTAAAACAAAAACAGAGTAATAGTTTCCTCACAAAATTTCTAAATATAAATATATACTTTTTATCAGGCAAGGGAGTGGTTTATTGTGCTGTAAAATTAAGTGTTATTGGTACATGTTAAATTCACATCCCTTCCCCCATCAGTGTGACATTCGAGCTGGTCCTGCCCTACTTAGTAGCTGTCATAATAATATAACCCTTATGTACTTTAAATAAAATTTATAATGATGTGGTACCTCTTATTTAACCAGATTATTAAGTAGATTATTAAGTCTGTGATTTTATCCAAGACGTTATACTACATGGCTGGAAATATATCACCCTTAGTCCATTTGGCAATCAAAAATATATATATAAATATAATACATATACACTTTGCATGTAAAAACTCAATTGTAAAAATCATATTCTATTTTCATAACCTGTTAACAAAAATAGCTTTCGTCCTTCTAGACTTCTTCAGGTCTGTGCACAAGAACCCTAAAAACTACCTATAAAAATATATATATAATTGTATAATTAGTTAGTATTGTTATTACATATAATTTTGAATAAAGTGGAAAAAGGAGAACCAGAAAAAGAAAACATAATAAGAAAAAATGTATGATGATGGAAACAAAATATATACTTAAATTACAACTGATTTAAAATGGTATTTAAAATCAACTGGTAGAATAAAATAAAATACAATTAGTCATGTAAACAATGTGGCAATGTTCTAAGTTCCAGTGCACTTTTAATTGAACAGCAGTAATTTAGTCCAGGCTTCCTAAAAGAGTTCAGCTTTAATTGTCGCATTAGTTCATGTTTCTCCAGAATATTCGGGATGTTTCCTTCAAGATCACTCATGTCTATGCGATCCAGGAACTGGAACTTAAAACCTGTGTGTCTTTTATGAAGAGAAAGGTGTTTGGCTCGTGCATTTTTACATCCAGAGGGATTTCTGACAGATGACATGAAATCCTACGCTTGAGTTTATTTACAGTCTTGCCCACATAGAATGCATAACATTCATTGCACTGTGAACCTGTAAATTACTTTTGTAGTGTTACAGTCACCCCCTGCACTGGTCTTAATGATTTTCTTTAAATAAGGGCAATAAAAACTATCACCTTGCTGTATAAATATATAAAATGTACAATTAGTTTCACATCTTTTAGTGTTTCTCTCATATGGTTTGGGTTTAAATTCAACAAAAATTCTAATGTTCCTGGCCTTCCTATAAATAAAGGATGTGGCTTCACCTAAGATGTTAATCAGAAAAGGGTTTCCTGTGACAATGTCCCAGTTTTCTTCAATAACATTTATGATACTGCGATAATCCAAAGTGTATGTCAGGATGCAGCTATTTTTGCATTTGTGGAATTTCTCTATGGATTTACTCAAATCATAACCTCCCCCACCAGGACAGGAAAACCCAATAACAAGGAAAGTACCCCAGACTGGATACTCTTCAATACCCATCTTCAATTCTATAAATCAGGCACTTTGCCTGATGACCTAAGTGACCACTGTCTCACCTATGTAATCAAGTTCAAAGCAGACTGCTCCTACCAACCCACCTATAGAATATTACGAAACAACAAGAATTTTATTCTCACAAAGTTTCAAAATGAACTTAAGGCATGCAACTGGTCAGTACTAGAAAGTCTCCCCCTAGATGAAACAGTAGCATACTTTAACACCAAATTCCTTACTATTCTTAACTCACATACTCCCAGACGCTGTATTAGAGCCAAAGTTAATATTGCACCATGGCTTTCTAAAGATACCAAAACCAAAATTTCACTCAGAAACAAAGCATGGGCCACCTACCAAATCAAAAGCCTCACTTGATCAACTAAGATTTAGACAGCTAAGGAACGACACCAAAAAATCCATAACTTTAGACAAAAAGAACCACTACTACCATCTACTACAAAAACACCAAAACAAACCTCAAAAGTTCTGGGCAGGAATAAACAAACTACTCCACCCAGGCCAAACCACTACTCCACCCCCCTCAGCTTCCCAACAAAAATCCCCAATAGACATTGCTAATAACTTCAACAGCTTCTTCGCAGAGACTATCCAGTCTCTAGCCAGCCAACTTTCTCCCAATGGCTCTAATTGTAATCCAGCCACACCCAGTACCCAAACATACTTTACCTTCCAGCCTATTCCTAATCAACTTATTCATGCTGTACTTAAGAAACTAAGACTCACCACACTGGCTGCCGACCTCCTCCCAGCAGACTATCTGCAAAAGGCTGCTGACACCATAGCATACCCCATCTCAGTCTTGATCAACAGAGCTATATCTGAAGCTACTGTATCCACTATATGGAAAATCTCCCATGTCATACCTCTCCATAAAGGAGGCAGTTCCACTCAACTGTCAAACTTTAGACCCATAGCTATTCTGTCACCTATAGCTAAAATTATGGAGAAGTGTGTACACATACAGCTCATGCACTACCTCACACACAACTAGCTGTTGTCCATCTTTCAGTATGGCTTTAAGCCACACCACAGTACTACTTCTGCCTTCCTCTCTTTTGCTAATGTCATTAACCACAACCACAATAATAACAAACTATCCTCAGCACTCTTTCTAGATCTATCCAAGGCTTTTGATATGGTTGATCACAAAATGCTTATAAATACCTTGAAGGCCTTTTCCTTAAACAACCATGCACTCCAATGATTTCAATCCTACCTGCAGGGCAGGCAACAGGCAGTCCTATGGCAGGACAAGCTATCATCTCACCTACCCATCACATTAGGAGTCCCCCTGGGCTCGATACTAGGACCCCTTCTTTTCTCCATCTTTATCAACAACCTTCATTCAGTCATCCCAGATGCTGCCTGCATTCAATATGCAGATGACTCCACCTTGATTTGTTCTGACACCTCACCAGATACTTTATTCATATTAACCCAAAATACCTTCAATACAGTGGAAAAATGGCTCTCCAATCAACATCTAATCCTAAACCCCAACCTAAACCTAATCTAATCTAATCTAATCTAATCCTAAACCTAAGCTGCTCCTCTTCTCCCCCACATGCAGGAACCCCCTGCCATCCTTCAACATAACCACTAACAATGGCACTATCATCTCCCCAGAAGCCCAAACTAAACTACTGGGTGTCATAGTTGATAACCTGAAGTTTGATGCGCATATCAATCAAACTATCAAAACCATTATTAAAAAACTTGGCTCTCTTTATAGAATCAAACCTTTCCTTACTTCACTTGCTAGAACTGCAATTGCCCGTTACCATCTACTATCAACTCTTCTCTACGCCTCGCCTCTATTCTCCAACTTAAAACAGATCTTAATAAACTGTCATCCTGCTATAACCACATTGCCAAATTTGCTACTGCCACAGCCTACCGGACACACCACTGTCACAACCTAAATCGCCTAGGATGGCTTGAACTACCTAGCCTACTGCAGTTCAACCAGTTAATAGTGGCACATAAAGTCCTTTACCAACCAGAAAATACACCTGCACTAAAAAATATTATCACCACCTACACCAGCACCCGCCCACTGCGATCATCCACTAGACTCCTAGTTCAAACATACAAATCCAACTACTCAGCTGGGGACTCTCTGTTTGCCAACTCTGTTGGAAAAACATGGAACAGACTCCCAGCTGACTTGACCCTAGAACGCTCACTAACTCGATTCAAAAACAAACTCAAAAAATACTTCAAAGCTCATTGGTTATGTTCTTGCACTAACCCCGACTAGTGACCTCTCTATTACTTGGGTGCCTTACCTTCAACTACGTCTAACTTTTTTCTACCACACCATTTCAGGAAGGGTCAGTTGTATAACTGCTGCTCAATGTGTCTTAAATCTGAATGCAATGGTATGTATATATAACTTTGAAAATAATGTTATGTTTTGTAAAGTGGTTTATAATAAGTTAGTACTATATGTGTTAAATGCTGGTATTGCTTATGACTGTAATCTGCTTGAAACTAGCATTTACTAAATGTTCAATGTGTATTATTATCTTGGAGCTTTTCTCCCTGGGCCTCCGCTGAAAATGGACATACTGGCTATACTGACTATACCGGTCAACAAATGTAAAATAAAAATAAATTAAATAAATTAACATTCACCTACTGGAGAGGTTGAGTGAAGGTGCTTCAGTCCTTTTCAGCTCTATAATGGGTTCCAGGATGTTTTTTAACATCTGTCTTTCATAGCCTCTCACTAGAAAATCATTCTCTAAGTTGTTCAGGTTTCTCAAAAATTGTTCCATCTCTGTGGTAATTCTAGCTAATCTATAGCCTTGGGATTTCACTACATTATACTTGGTTTTTGTAGTATGTAGACATTTACTGTGGAGTAATAAGTTAACCCTCGTTGGTTTTCTGAATAGATCAGTGGTGATTCTGTTATTGTTGGTGTCCTTGGAAATCTGCATATCTAAGAAAGTGGTTGAAGTATAGCTATGGAAGAGGTAAACTTTAGGAAGGGGGGTTGTTTGATTGAGGTAAGTGATAAAATCTCCACGTTACAAGGTGTCACCAATACAGATGTCAATAAAACGTAAATAGCATGTGATATGCTGCATGTAGTCTGTGTTGTTTAAAACAAAGTCCTCCTCCTACTTGCCCAGGGCTATGTTGAGAGCCATGGCAGCCCCCAATGCTATACCATTTTTTTTGTTTGTACTGTTTGCCATTGAAAGTAAAGAAATTGAAGTCCAGTACAAGATTAATGAGCTTGCTTAACTTTTGCACTTGTGCCTGTGTACTTTGATTATGTTTCTTAAACGACTCCATAGCTGCTGTTATACAGTAACTGTGAGGGAGCACTGTGTACAAGGATTCCACATCAGTAGTTAATCAAATACTGTCAGCTTCCACTGTAATGTTTTTTTATTTTCCTCAAAAAATCCATTGAATCTCTTATGTATGACTTATTCTTTTCTGCTAAAGGTTTCAGCAAGTAATCAAGGTAAATGGCTGTGGCTTCAGTAAGGGAGCCTCCACTTGCTACCACCAGTCTATAAGGTGGGTCTTCTCTGTTCTTGTGTGGCTTTGGTATTCCCAAAAAGTAAGGTAAATGTGGGCATGTGCTCCATAAATAATTATAAAGATTTTCAGTAATAAGTATTTCTTCCCATAATGTGGTGAGATTAGTGTTCCCTAAATCCCATGCTCTTTTTATGTCATCTATGGGAAATAACTCATAAAATCTGCTATCCTCCAGCATGTTCTCTATCTTTTGGTTGTAGCTAGTGGTATCAATCGCAAGTATACCTCCTCCCTTGTCTGCCTTCATTACACGCCTGGATTTATCATTGCCTAGCTCAAGCAATGCTTTTCTTTCTTCCTGTGTTAAGTTATAAAGTTTTTTCTTAGGAGGTCTTTTAAGGAGTTTCCTGATATCCATCTCACATTTCACTTTGAAAGCAGCTAATGTTTGATGTAGTGGACGACAATTGCTGCTAGGCCTTTTTATAGTTTTATTAATAGGCTTATTTTCAATGTCATTACTTTTGCCATGAAACTGTACCCTTATGTTGAGCTTCCTCACAAACATTTTAAGGTCTATCAGTACCTGAGCAACCTCACTCTTGCAGCTTGGTACAAAAGTATGTCCTTTGGACAACACACTTTTTTCATCTTCAGTCAGTGCTTTAACAGAGTGGTTCCAGGTAAGTGGAGCACCTGTTATTGTACCTGTTATTGTGGCTGGTTCCTCCGTCTGAGCCTGGGACCTGGGTTGTAGTCAGGGTTCCAGTCAGGATTGCCCAGGTATTGTATTTCCCTCACTCCTGTCCACTGTTTAGTTCTCCTGTCTCCCTGGTGGTTTGTGGATAGAGTATGAGACCTCTGGAATTCCTCCTCTGCTTTCTGGAATCTCAGTGGGTTGTAGTAGTATTCCTCACTGTGGCTGTAGTAGGGGGGAACCTGGTAAGAGGGACAAGCTGTGGGTGGTGGTCGTCGTTCTTGTTCTGGTACTGGTGCTGGCTTTGGTATTGGTGTAGTGGTTGATGTCTGTGCTGTCGATATTGGTCTTCCTGAAGAAGCTGGTCTCTGTGAAGGTGCTGCTGTTCCTGGTAGCCGGATTGTCTGTGGTCCCGGTTGTCCTGGTAGTTCTTTAATTCGTCCTGTAGAACTCTCTCTCAGTTCTATATAAATGAAAACAAACCACACCAACGCAATCCTAGTTGCAAGGATTTTACATCACAAACCATACTGACAGACTCCCAGTTGCAAACATTATATATCACTTAAAATCTACCCAGTCTTTCTCACTCAAACATTACATAGCTTATTTAAGTCCTGCTGCCTTTTGAATCTCATTCCTCAATGTGAATGTATTGTTCCCACAATTCACATTTTTCCTATGTAGTTTGCTCCTATCCTTTTCTAAAGATTTCAATCCCAGTTGTTTTATCTCTATTGTTACATTCACTACTCCCAGTATAGTTAGTTTAGATTTTGATTTCCATTTTCTAGTAATTGCTTTTTTGGCAGCCACCACTATTAGACACAGCAAGGCATTACCATGTCTAGGCAGTTCTGATTCTGTATCATAGCTCAGAAAAATCATCTCCCTTGTCAGACCAGTCTGCCCACCCAGCATCTCCGACAGTTCATCCTGCAGGGAATCTTTAAAGTCTGCCAAACCAAACTCCCAGAAAATATGTTCCCAATTACCTCTTTCTTCCCCATCACACCTCCAACATTTGGTGTATGCTGAAGAAAAATTCTCTGGAGTCTACTTGAAGTATAAAAATATCTACTGCTCACTGAACTTCACACCTGGATAGCCCACACCCTCCTCACATTCTTACTTTAACTGAAACTTGGCTAAAACCACATATCACAAAGAGTGAAATACTCCCACCTGGCTATAGTATTTACTGCTCTGATAGATTGCCAAAAAAAGGAGGTGGTGTCGCCATACTCTAGTCTGATGGCCTAAATCTCTCACCACTCACCATCCCTACCCCCAACTTCCACCCAGCTGAACTAATCATCCTAAATTGCCACCTAAACTCTCATAAGAAATTTGTTATTGCTTCCATATATATCCCCCCTGGAAATAATATCCCAACATTAGAAAATATCCTATCCTAGTTTTCTCACAACATGCACTATGAAACCCTCATCCTTGGAGATATCAGCATTGCTTGGTCCAATCTTACAGTTGCCCTCCACAATTTAGTATCAACTTACATGTATTTCATCAGGTTATACCATCCCCCACCTGCCTGCACAAACCCTCAGGTACGAGCTCCACTATTGACTGTATTCTCACAAATTCCCCCAACCTCTACCATAGTCCTGCTACCCTACCAGACTCCTTAAGTGACCATCTCCTTATCTCCATTCTGAGACACTCTACCCAACTACCCAAATCACACCTTTACAGAGACTGTCGTAAACTCTCTAACTTTAATCTGTCCCAATTCAACTCCCTACTGACTAGTGTTGACTGATCCATCTTCAAGAAAATCCCTGTCTATGACACAGTGAGTAAATTTAATAACATTTTCTTGGACACCCTAAACCCCCGTGCTCTCTCCAGGAGAATTAGAATAAAATCTAATTATGCCTCCTGGCTTTCTAAAGATACTAGATCTCTTATGCATAAAAGAGATGGTGCTTGGAAAGCCTGAGTCAAAACAAAAGAACTACGCCTGCTAGAAAACTACAGAAAAATATGGAATCTTGCCAAGAAACAAATCAACAAGGACAAAAAATCCTACTATAACACTCCCTAAATCAGTAGCAAATCCAACCCTCGTAAGTTCTGGTCTACTCTTAACAAAATCCTTCATCCAGGTTGCCCTTCCAACCCCTCCCTTTTCCCAAACAAATCCTCTCTGGAAACCGCTACCCACCTTAATTAACAGTTCACTGACACCATTCAAAAACGCACACCCTCCAGCTCCAACACAACTGCCCCCCCTACCTCTTCCAACTCACTCAACAAAAACCTTTTTTCCTTTCAACCTGTTCCCACATCTTACATAAAATCTCTTCTTCTCAACCTTAAACCCTGGTCTCCCTCCACTGACAAACTCCCTCCTACCTTCCTCAAATTTGCTGCTGAATCTATTGCCTATGCTGTATCCATACTAATCAACAGATCCATTCAAGAAGCAACAGTCCCCCTCATCTGTAAATCCTTCTTCACCGTCCCCCTGCACAAAGGTGGAAACTCATCTAATTACAGACCCATTGCTATCCTATCCCGTCTATCTAAAGTACTTGAAAAATGCATCCAGTCACAGCTTCTCAACTATCTCCTCCAACAAAACCTTACTCCACCTCAACATGGTTTTTGGCCAAACCATAGCACAACTACTGCCCTCTTATCATTTACCCATACTATTGCTGAGCCCCGTGACAATAACCAACTCATATTCTGTCTCTTCCTTCTGAACTTTCCAAAGCCTTTAATATGGTCTCTCACCCTATACTGCTATCTAAACTATCTAATCTTAACCTATCCACTGCCTCCCTATCCTGGTCTCTAGCTACCTCTCTTGTAGGCAACAATCTGTCAGATGGCTTTCATCCTGCTCTCCCTCCATCCCAGTCACATGCAGTGTTCCACAAGGTTCCATCCTAGGTCCCCTCCTGTTTAATATTTTCACTAATGAACTACACACATCCTGCAAACAATCCTCCTTTATCCAATACGCTGAAGACTCATCTCTCATCTCCATCTCCAGCAATATCTCTGAACTCCACACCCAAACCCAGGACACCTTTATATCCATTGAAAAGTGGTTGACTGATAACCTACTCATTCTAAACCCAAAAAAAAAAAAAAGTTCTTGCTCTTTCTCCCCCGTTCTCTCTCCCACCACAAATCCACCTTTGTTATTACATCCTCTAATAATACCATTATACAGCCTGAACCCCACACAAAGCTTCTAGGTACCATCATTGATGATGAACTTAAATTTAACTTGCATATACTCCAACGTATAGAAAAAACTCACCAGAAACTAGGCTTGCTCTATCGCAACTGAAAATTTCTAACTTCCAATGCTAGACTCTCCCTGACACAGGCAATTCTTCTCCCCTCCCTTCTATATGCTGCCCCTGTCCTAAACAACGTTCAGTCCACAACCTTGTCTAAACTTCAACAGACATACCACAAAATAGGTAGATTTATCACCAACTCCTTACAATTCACACCATTATCTCGCACTCAACTCTCTTCAATGGCTTCTCCCCCAACAACTCCTTCTATCACAATTTCAAATGATACACTCTATACTTTATAAACCATCCTCCTGCCTAGCTCTCTCCTCCCTGGTTTCTACTTACTCACCCTCTAGGACCCTTTGCACCTCAAATCAGCAACTTCTTGATATTTACCAACCAAAGAAAAATGTGAGCAATCTATTTTATAAATGCTCTGTTGCCTGAGCTTGGAAGAAACTATCTATACACATCTTGTCCCTGTCAGGACCCTACCTAACCACTCATCACCCTTAAATGTCATTCCCATCATATGTATATTTATACTAGGCTTAGTCTTCTCACTAATTAACCTAATAATTATTCCATCTGGTAAACTCAAACACACAATATTCAAAGCTCAAACTCTGCTGTCTATTTTGCATACTTTTGTATGTTTTTGTACAACGCTACTTGTATGTTATAATGTCTTATTCCTTATGTTTTTGACCTGCTGTATTTTTAAATTTTATTATCTTGGAGTGTGAATTTTGATTAAACTGTAAACTGATTGTAACTGGAGCTTTTTTCCTCGGGTCTCCACTGAATGAAAATGGGGCACTCGCCCAGCTGGACTAACCCAGTTAACAAATGTCAATAAATAATAAAATAAATACATCTATGTAAACATTTCCAGGCAGAAATCCTTAGTCTTCTAGGATGTTACGTTGTCCTATCTTGCCTTCATTCTTACAATGATTGGTTTGGAGCCGATCCTTGCCTCTGACTTGGCCGAATACTTAGTTGAAAGTCTCAAACCTGGCTCATGACAAGAAGGTATCCCACAATGCAGTGGTGTAATTCCCCAGATATCTTTTGCTGCTTTACAAGGTTGGATGTGCTCATCTTGGCTGTGGCTAAGTTGTGTTATATTTTTTCTATTGCCTTTGTCAAAACGTGCTATTTTTGCATATATTTAGCTTTAGTCATATTAGGTTTAACTCGTGTCTCCTTGCTGCTCTTTGTTAAATAGTGATAGTTTTTTTTCCCCTTTAGCACGGCTTTTGCCATTGCTTTCTAGGCCCCTTTGGTATCCCGTGTAGTGGTAGTTGTTCATTTGTTAGTGTATTTATAGCTCATTTAAGTTAGAGAGCTATACGCCTGTTTAAGTTAGAGGGCTTGTACTGTTTTATTGTTTTGTTTAGAAAATAGAACCGTTTTAGTTAGAGGTTCTATTTTTCTTCCCCTGGTTGTCGCTCCTTTTGTTGTCCTGTAGTAACCTTTGGTTTAGCTGTAGCATATTAGTCTTAGCTAATAAAGCTTTGTTGTTGTTGTTTTGCATCACCTTTAGGGTCTTAACTTGAAAATGTCTAAAGACCAAAAAGAGAGAGAACATAAGCCTTCGGGCTTTAAGAAATGTCAAAAGTGCTCGCATAAAATGTCCATCACAGATGGACATGTTTGTGTTTATTGTCTTGATGCCATTCATCTCCAATAAGACTGCACCTTCTCTCATTCATTTAGTGCTAGATTTCTTCAGGAAAGGAGAAAAATTTGATTCTAAACAGGCTCTTAAAGTCTTCTATTGAGGAAGCCATTCATAGCTCTTCCTGCTATGTCTCCTTCCTCAAAAAAGGATAAGTCTCATAAAAGACAATCTCCTGCTACATTGACTCAGATGGAGCTGCCAGTCAAACTTTTAAAAATTTCAAAGGCCACTACTTCCTTGGCTCCACAGTCCTCAGTGCCATCGGAAGTCCTTTTGGTTGATAGGCCTGATACTTCGGCTCCAAAGCCTTCGGAGCTACAAGTTACCTCCGGTCCATTGAGATTTCTCCAGTTTCTCTGATTTGAGATCACCATTCCTCCATAAGTCTCGATCTCCTTCCCTATCTTCCAGGTCTACAAGGAGCATATCAGATGATGACATGGAATGGGTGGCATAGACTCCTCAAGTCGCCGATGCTGAATAAATTATTCTCGGCTCCCACCCATTTGGTCTCAGAGCCTACTGTGCCCACTGTTCCTCCTCCTCCGAGCCAAGCTGGTAGCCGGAGTGCTTGGTACCATTACTGTGGACCCGTCAGTTCCAGGACTCCTTTTGGTGTTCATGGAGCTGACATCTGCTCCGACTCTCTTGCCGCCGAGGTTCCTGGGTTGCCCCGGGGGGGGGGGATTCTTGGCTCTGATCTTCTTCGGTGCAGTTTCTACCCCTCGGTGCATCTGCCCGGGTTAGTTCGGCTCCCACATCAGCCTCAGGTTCGATCTCATTGGTTCTGTTGCCTTCATTTGTCTCCTCGGAGCCGGGGGAGTCTTTGGAGCCAGCAGGCTCTGCCTTTGAGCTGATGAGGAGTGTGTTGTCTACCTATTCAGCACCACAGAAGGATACCAGTACTTGTCCGCCCAAGGCACCGGCTACTATCTCGGCACCACCCATTCCTCAACACAGCAGAGATCCAGAGCCTCAGGATCCCCCATTGGGCAAACCCCTCTCCTCCGAGGCCTCCCCAGAATATCCTTCTGAGGAGCCACCTCGAAAGAGAACCTGCAAGAGGAAGCATGTTGACTCCCCAGATGAGTCCATCACTTCAGGCACTGACCTCAATGATCGGAAGGGCCCCTATGGTCATCCTCTGACGATATCCCCTTTGCAGATATTCTAGAGATCCTCAAGTAAAGAGGTAGCTGGTAGGCCACCACCCCTTTTGATGAGGAGTCAGTGCACCTGAAGGCTTTTGGGTCTCAACCTTCAGCCTCCTGGGTGTCTCTGCCTTTCAATGAACTAATGGACCTGGTTAGTCGAAAGGTGTGGGAGTCACCCGACACTACAGAACTGGTCCCTCGGAGGTCAGACAAATTTTTGTCACCTTCTTTGGGCAAGGAATTTCTAACAAAGGGGGTACCCGTAGATGCTATGGTGGTGGCAGTTGCCACCAAGAAGGAACTTGCAGAGACTTCCTCATCTGTTCATCCTCCGAATAAAGATTCTCGAATGATGGACAGATACAGGAAGCATATATTTTCTTCAGCGGCTTTCTCACTGCGATCGCTGAACTACTTATCCCATTTTATGAGGCTACAAAGCGATCTCCTGAAAGAGCTAGGAGATACTCTACAAGGTTCATTAGCTGTGGGGGTGAATGAGAAGGTCTCCTCCCAGCTGTCCACCTTAAATTCCATTGTCAACTCCTCCATGAGGCTCATATCATACGCAGCAGATGAAGCGAGCAGGGCAGTGGGTTCCAGAGTTTCCCATAGGAGATACTCCTGTATGCGCTTGTGCAATTTTGCAGAGCCTTTTAAGTCTATCTTTACTAACTCCCCTTTGGATGGTTCCTCACTCTTTCGACCTAAAGTAAAAGACGGTCTAACCTGTTGCGAGCAGGAAGGGAAAACTCGCTCTGCCATTGGAGTACATTTTTCTGTACCTTCAAGACCTTATCCTAAAGGTCAGAAGAGCAGAAAGATGTGGTTCAAAAGATCCCAGAGATTTTTCCAAGACGCAGGGGCTGATACCTTCCCTAGGGGTAGAGGGGGAGGTAATAATGGTAGACTCCACCCCACATGTAGAGGGGGCCTGCTAAACCAGGGTGACTGCGATTCCTTTTGTGGACGCCCTTATCAGTGCTCCTGAAAGGAGGCCTGACTGCTCTACTCTGGAGGCAGTTGGGGGACATTTCTCAATGTACCCAGAAGCCTGGCAAAATATCACAAATGACAAATGGGTACAAAATGTAATATCCAGAGGATACTCCATCCCATTTTCCAAACCTGTTCCACAAACCAAAACAATCCCAGATGTTCCACCCAGTCTAAGGGAACAAGCAACTGTAGAGATTCAAAAGTTGCTCCAGAAAAGAGTCATCCAAGAAGTCCCCACTGACCAAATAGGATTTGGAACCTATTCAAGATTATTTTTGGTGCCAAAAAGAACAGGAGACTGGAGGCCCATATTAGACCTAAGCATGTTAAACAAGTCTGTCAAGAAGTCAAAGTTCCGAATGGTGACACTGCAGTCTATACTTCCCTTTTTGGGGAAAGACAATTGGATGTCCTCGATAGACCTTCAAGATGCTTACTACCACATAAAAATGGACAGGACATCAAAAAGGCACTTACGCTTCCGGCTGGGAGCCAGTCATCACCAGTTCAGAGCTCTGCCCTTTGGTCTCACTACAGCCCCCAGAGTGTTCATCAAATGTATGGCAGTAGTCACGGCTCACCTGAGATGTCTAGGATTCTGTGTATTTCCCTATCTAGATGACTGGCTCCCATCTGCCACCACCAAGCATCTACTCCTACAAGCCAGGGATCTAACTTTGAATATCTGCAATCAGTTGGGCATTACAGCAAATTTTCAAAAATCTGCCTTGTTGCCTTGTTCATAGGCACAGATCTAGACACTTCATCTATGGTAGCATGTCTTCCAACAGAAGAAGTTACAGCACTCAGACAGCAAATACTTCACCTCCTTCCCAAGACCAAAGTGAAAGCAAAGGTAAATCTAAGGTTAGTAAGGACAATGGCCTCCACAATTACATTAGTCCCTCTTGCCAGAATGCACATGAGAATTCTTCAATGGCTATTGTTCTTCCAATGGTCACCTCAGGAGCTACCGATGTCTCATCTGATCAGAATAATGGAATCTTGCAAGAACGACTTAAGATGGTGGCTACACTCCACTCATGTGACAATAGGCAGACCTTTCGTTCCACATCAACCAATAGCTACAGTGACCACAAACGCTTCCCAGATTGGGGGGGGGGGCATTATCCGGGAAGAACAGTCCAAGGTACATGGCAAGAACATGAAGCTCACTTGCATATAAATGTTCTAGAGATGAGAGCAGTGCTTCTTGCGTTGCAAGCACTTCAAGACTCTCTCCCTCTAGGGTCTATTGCGATTCAGTGAGACAATATGTCTGTGGTTTGGTACATAAACAAACGGGGGGAACCAGATCTTACCCTCTTTATTGAGAAGCCCTAAGAGTATGGCAATGGGCAGATGTTAAGTTGTCAATCTCGCCTTCATTCTTGCTTGATGGGTTCGGAGCCGATCCTCGGCTCCGACTCGGCACTTGCTAAGCTCGAGAGTCACTTTTACCAGCTCGAGGCAGCCCCATATCCCATGATGCAAGGCGGTAAGTACCCAGATCTCGTTTGCCGCTTCGCTGATGAGGTCCTCCTTTTGCCAGCTCCTGGTAAGTGATTTAGATATTACTGTTTTAGCCCTCTTTTAAAACTTAAGACTTAAACTTAAAACTTAAAAACTTTAGTTTAACGTTTTTAGTTAATCTAAGTCCCTTTTCTGACTAGAAAATCTCTCACTCCCTTATATTTTTAGTCAGGCCTTCTTCCCTCCCACCCACCCCCCCCCCTTGTTAGGGTGTGTGTGTGTGTATTACAAGTCAGTTATCTGACTATTTTGGGATAACTATTTCTTGGGACTGTGTTGTGTGTGTGTGGTTACAACTATGTCCAAGGAAAGGGTCTCAGGCTTTAAGAAGTGTGACTCGTGCTGTCAGAAGATGTCTCTGACAGACGGTCACACTTCTTGCTTATACTGCCTGGAACCTCTCCACCTGCAGGACTCCTGTGCAATATGTCATTCTTTTAGCCAGAGAGTCCTGCAGGAGAGGAGAAATAAATTGATTTTGAGGGGCCTTCTTAGACCGGAGGGCTCTCCGGCTAAGTCGGCCCCGACTAAGACTTCCAAGTCTTCCAAGGCCCAGGCTTCTGTCTCTAAGCCTGCGGCCTCGGTTCCGACTCTTTCAGAGTCGAGATCGGCTCCGGCTGGAGCCGATCCTAGTTTGCACAAACCTTTGGCACCGATGGCTATCGGTGCCGATACTGGTTCGGTCACATCGGTGTCGGCTCCAACTGGCTCCGACCACCATGTGGCTCAGGCTTCGGTGTCGGCGCCGACCGGCTCCGACACCGTTACTTTTGTGTCTGTATCGGCTCCGGCCGGAGCCGATACATCGAGACCTTCTGTCGGTGCCGAAAAGTTGTCGGCTCCGACAGCATCCATGGTTTCGTCGGCTCCGATGGTTCCTTCGAGGAAGAGGTCCAAGTCCCCTTCCTTGGAACCGATACTTTCGGCTCCGGCCTCTCCTCTCCTCTCGGAGCGGAGCCATCGGAGCCGATCATCCAGGTCATCCAGGCTTTCTGACCATGATTTAGAGAGGGTGGTCAGTAGATTATTAAAATCACAGGCACTGGCCCAGATGCTACATAGTCCGTCTCAACAGACGACTATTAGTCCACACCCCCTTGCAGTTCCTCCTTCGACTCTACCTCAGAGTTTGGAGCTGGAGTCTTCGGGAATGGTTTCTGCTATGGCTGAGGGACAGATACCCCCCCCCTTCTGCTCCCTCAGCCTCTACTCTTATCTCCTCTTCGAGACCTTCCTTAGAGGGATTCGGTGGTCGGGCTTCCCTGGTCTCCTCTGAGGGGGTGAGTGGCATCGGACCCTTGTCCAACCCCACTCTTCCCCTTGGAGCCTCGGCCTTGGTGAGCTCGGCTCCGACATTGGCCTCGGAGCCTTCCTTTTCGGTGGGCCCTGGAGTTCCTGGTTCTTCGGAACGGGTTCTCTCGGACCTCCCTGGGAGGGGAGCCTTTGAGGTGATGAAGAGTGTGCTAGCCACTGGACTCAGCCAGCAGTCTGTTCCCTTAGCTCCTCCCTCTACGGTGCCTGTCGATATCTCTGCCATCTCTCTTGCTCCCGGACCCAGAGATCCTCCGCCTCAGGTTTCCCCACTGGGAAGAACCCCCTCTTCCGAGGATTCTCCTGATCAGTCAGGGGATCCTCCGCGCAAGAGGACCTGTAAGAGGAAACACGTAGACTCCCCCGAGTCTATCACTTCAGATACCGACTTAGATGAGTCGGAGGGATCCCCGAGATCCCCCTCTGAGGATGTCTCCTTTTCAGACATCCTAGAACTCCTTAAACAGAGGGGAAACTGGCCCTCCAATAATCCCTCTGAGGATGAGTCGGTATACCTGGAGGCGTTTGGATCTCGGCCCTCCACCTCCTGGGTGTCTCCACCTTTCGACCCCCTTATGCAGGTTATCGCTCGAAAGGCTTGGGCTGCTCCTGACTCTGTAGAGCCAGTCCCTAGGAGGCCTTCTAAATTTATTACTGCCCCTTCGGACAAACAATTTCTCACGAAAGGTGTCCCTGCTGATGCCATGGTGGTGGCAGCTGCCACTAAGAAGGAACTTGCAGATCCTTCCGTACCTGTCCATCCTCCTAATAAGGACTCTAGGACCATGGATAGGTATGGTAAGCGGATGTTCTCTTCAGCGACCTTTGCTATGCGCTCGCTGAACTACTTATGTCACTTCACCAGACTCCAAAGGGATATCCTTAAGGAGCTAGGTGAAGTAGTACAGGATCCCACAGCTGCAGGGGCTCAAGAAAAAATTGCTTCGCAGCTAGGAACCCTTAATTCTATTGTTAACTCCTCCATGCGACTGATATCATATGCAGCAGATGGAGTGAGTAGGGCCGCAGGTACAGGTGTGGCTCTTAGACGCCAAGCCTGGATGCGGCTCTGTAATTTTGCATATCCCTTTAAGGTGTCCTTCACAAACTCTCCCTTTGATGGGTCAGCTTTGTTTGGCCCTCAAGTGAAGGAAACAGTGACCAGGTGTGAGCAGGACGGCAAGACTCTTTCTGCCGTAGGGGTCCGTTTTCCACCCTTCTAGACCTTACCCTAAAGGACAGAAGGGTGGCAAAATGTGGTTCCGCAAATCCCAAGGAGTCACGCCGGATTCACGTGGTCAATTTACCCCTAGAGGCAGAGGGGGTAACAATAACAGACGCCGCTCTAGAGGCAGAGGGGGTCCACAAAACCAGGGAAGCAGAGAGCCTCTCTCTGACAAGCCCTTTCAGTATCCCTGAGATGTTGCCCGACTGTCCATCCTTGGAGGCAGTCGGGGGAAGACTATCGCTGTACCCAGAAGCCTGGCTTTCCCTAACTCAAGACAGATGGGTACAGTCGATCATATCCGAGGGTTACAAAATTCCTTTCGAGAAAAGTCCCTTTTCTCACTCAAATTCCCTTCCAGATGTACCACCTGGTCTAAGGGAAATTGCAGAGTTAGAAGTATTCAAACTTCTACAAAAAAGAGCCATTCAGCCAGTTACAACAGACCATTCAGAGCCCGGAATCTACTCAAGGTTCTTTTTGGTCCCCAAAAAGACGGGAGACTGGAGACCAATATTGGATCTCAGCAGACTCAACAAGTCTGTGAGAAAGACAAGATTTCGAATGGTCACACTTCAGTCAATTCTGCCCTTCTTACAGAAGGACAACTGGATGTGCTCAATAGATCTTCAGGATGCGTACTATCACATAAAAATTCACAGATGCTCCAGAAGGTTTCTCCGCTTCCGGCTGGGGTCCAGTCATTTCCAATTCAGAGCCCTGCCCTTTGGTCTCACTACAGCCCCCAGAGTGTTCACCAAATGTATGGCAGTGGTCACGGCTCACCTGAGACGTCAAGGATTCCAGGTGTTTCCGTATCTCGACGACTGGCTCCTTTCAGCCACCACCAGGCATCAGCTTCTTCAAGCCAGGGATTACACAATAAATCTTTGCACTCAATTGGGCATTTCGATCAACTACGGAAAATCCTCCTTGTTGCCCTGCCAGTCTATTACTTTCATAGGCGCAAACTTAAACACTGTTCGGATGTCAGCTACCCTCACAGACCAAAGAATCTCAGATATACAAGGTCACGTGAGAATCATTCTAGCCAGCAACAAAGTACAAGCCAGAATGGTTCTAAAAGTGTTGGGCCTCATGGCTGCGGCCATTACCCTTCTTCCCCTGGCTCGCTTCTATATGCGCCTTCTTCAGTGGATGTTATTCACTCAGTGGTCTTACCAACAACTTCCGATGCGTCACCAAATACTGGTGACACAGATTTGCAAGAATCATCTTTCTTGGTGGATTACTTCTCCCCATATTCACCAAGGCAGACCCTTTGTACCCCCAACCCCGGTAGCCACTGTCACTACGGATGCCTCCCTGATCGGGTGGGGGGGGCATTATCAGGACAGGATGGTTCATGGGACGTGGCAACCGTTCGAATACCACCTGCACATAAATGTCCTAGAGATGAGAGCAGTGCTTTTAACGTTGCAAGCCCTCAACGACTTTCTTCCCTTGGGGACAATTGCAGTCCACACAGACAACATGTCTGTAGTATGGTATATCAACAAACAGGGCGGAACCAAGTCCTACCCCTTGTGTCGAGAAGCACTGAGACTTTGGCAATGGGCGATCTCCTCTCATCGGTTTCTGGTAGCAATGCATATCCCTGGGAAAACCAACATTTTAGCGGACAGATTGAGCAGAGCTATTCTCATGCCTCACGAGTGGTCTCTCAAACAATCTATAGTGGAGGAGATTTTTCTAGAATGGGGTCGCCCATGTTGCGATCTTTTTGCTACTCCCCAAAACAGCAAATGCCCAGACTTCTTCTCTCTCTTCCCACTGCCAGGCCATCCCCCCAGAGACGCTCTGACCCAGGATTGGCCCCAGGGACTTCTTTATGCCTTTCCTCCTTTTCCTCTGATCCCACAAGTAATCCAGAAAGCCACCGTTTTGAGAGCCAAAATGATTCTCATTGCCCCTTATTGGCCTCGACAAATTTGGTTTCCGTTCCTCCATCGTCACCTTTTGGTGCAGCCGTGGCATCTGGACCCAGTGCCAGATCTTCTGATTCACCAATCGGGTCAGCTGCACCGGTCGATCCCTTCTCTCAACCTCTCAGCATGGTTGCTCCACTTCCTTCCTTAGCCAGGCTTCCTATGATCTCTAATCCTGTTAGAGACATCATAGTAGCTTCCTTAAAATCCTCTACCAGGAAGATTTATACTAGCAAATGGAAACGTTTTTCTTATTGGGCAAAAGCCAAGAATATTGATCCCTTCACTGCTCCAGTACAAGCAGTTTTGGATTTCTTAGCGGAAATTTTTCACGCAGGCTCCTCTTCTTCCACGGTCAAAGTTCAGTTGGCCGCTATCTCGAACTTTCATGTCGGATTCGCAGATCACAACATTATGTCCCACAGGCTTTGTAGAGCCTTCTTGAAAGGAATTTTTCTCCTGAAACCTCCAATCAGGAGTCCTCCTCCTCAATGGGACCTGAATTTAGTGCTGACATCCTTGATTCTTCCTCCCTTTGAGCCAGCTGTTTCATGTTCCCTGAAATTTCTTTCATGGAAAACTTTATTCCTGGTTGCTATTACATCGGCTAGGAGGGTGTCTGAACTTCAGGCTCTATCTGTTTGCCCCCCCTATTTAGTCTTCCACAAAGACAGAGTATCATTAAGAACTAATCCGACCTTTTTGCCTAAGGTCGCCTCAAAGACTAATTTGAATCAGGCTATTGATCTTCCTGTATTTTTCCCAAACTATTCAAACAGATCGGAACAAAAATTACATTATCTTGATGTCCACCGCCAACTTAGATATTATTTGGACAGAACAAAACAACTCAGGAAATCCGATCAACTTTTTGTTTCTTATGCTGATAACAAGAAAGGCCTTCCTGTCTCAAAAGTGACCTTGTCTAGATGGCTTTCTTCTGTCATCTCTGAAATTTATCAGCTCAGGGGAAAACAGCTGTGCTCAAAACCTAAAGCACATTCAACCAGAAGCTTAGCCACTTCCACAGCTTTTCAAGCTAGACTTCCATTAGACACTATTTGTGCAGCAGCCACTTGGGCCACTCCTCATACATTTGTTTCCCATTACAAATTGGATTTGGCCTCCAGGGACAGAGCCAGTTTTGGCTCTACAGTTCTCAAGAGTCTGTTCCATTGAGCCACCCAGGATAGAGGTGCTAGGGACACGGTCCCATCAAGCAGGAATGAAGGTGAGATTGACAACTTAACATTGAGAAGTTATGTACCTACCATAATGTTCCATGTTAGTTGTCTTCTCTCGCCTTATTTCTTGCGACCCTCCCTCCTTCCCCCAGGCCTGGACAGACCTTTCTCTCTACTAGGAAGAATGCTTCTGAAGACCATACAGTGCTGGTCCTTCTACCATCCTTCAGGTTTTTTCTCTCCTTCTTCTTCCTTGTGAAGTTATTATGCTAGGTGCTATTGCCTATTGTCATCAAACGAGATCTGGGTACTTACCGCCTTGCATCATGGGATATGGGGCTGCCTCGAGCTGGTAAAAGTGACTCTCGAGCTTAGCAGTGCAGTGGAGCCGAGGATCGGCTCCGAACCCATCAAGCAAGAAAAAAGGCGAGAGAAGACAACTAACATGGAACGTTATGGTAGGTACATAACTTCTCATTTCTTCCCAGTGCTTTCTAATTGGAACGCACACTCCGGGGAAGTCCAGCGTGATAGCGGACAAGCTGAGCAGAGCAATCCTAATGCTTCACGAGTGGTCTCTCAATCACAATGTAGCGGAAATGATTTTCCAAACATGGGGACAGCCTTGCTGCAATCTCTTTGCCACTCCCATGAATGCCAAGTGCAGCAACTACTTTACCCTAATCCCCCCCTCCAGGGGAGACACTGAGAGATTATCTTGCTCCCGAGTGGCCCTCGGGACTTCTATATGCCTTTCTACTCTTTCCTCTCATACCCAGAGTAATTCAGAAAGCACAATGCTCGGTAAGCAGGATAATTCTCATTGCTCCTTACTGGCCTAGCCAAGTTTTGTTCCCCTTCCTTTGGCCTCATCTTCAGGAGAAGCCTTGGATTCTGGACCCAGTGCCAGATCTGCTGACTCGTATGTCAGTGGAGCTTAATCCTTCTTTCCACACCCTAAAACTGACAGCTTGGCTGCTCCACTTCCCAATTTAGTCAGGCTTCACAATCTCATGCCTTCAGTTAGACATATTTTAATGTCCTCGCACAAAGCTTCTGCTAGAAAGCTGTATTCTAGTAAATGGAAGCAGTTTTCCCTTTGGGCTCAAGATAGAAATATCGATCCTTTCTCTGCACCTATTCATTCTATTTTGCAATTTTTGGCTGAACTGTTTCAACAAGGCTCAGCTGCAGCAACCATCAAGGTTCACCTTGCTGCAATTTCAGATTTTCATATCTGTGATTCTGCTTCCAACTTAATGTCACATAGGTTGTGTAGAGCCTTCTTAAAAGGTGCCTCCTTATTAAGACCTCCCTTTGAGGAACCCCTTTCTCCTTGGGATCTAAATTTTGTGTTGTCTCATCTCACGTTACCTCCCTTCAAGCCCTCTTCATCTTCAGACCTCAAGTTCCTTTCCTGGAAGACCTTGTTTCTAGTGGCTATAATTTCTGTTAGAAGGGTATCAGAATTGCATGCTCTTTCTATTAAACCACCAGATTTGATTTTTCATCAGGATAGGGTATCCTTACGTACAAACCCATCCTTTCTACCTAAAGTCTCTACTCCAAACAACATAAACCAATCCATAGAACTTCCAGTGTTCTTTCCTAATCACAGCAGCTAGGCAGAGTATAAATTGCATCAACTGGATGTGCATAGACAACTCAGATTCTATTTACATAGAACCAAAGACTTCCGAAAATCTGACCAATTATTTGTATCCTTCTCTGATGCAAAAAAAGGATCCTCAGTCTCAAAAACTACTCTTTCCAATTGGCTTTCAAACTGTATTACATTCATCTATAACTCAAATCACAAAGATCTACCTTTCAAAGTGAAGGCTCATTCCACTAGAGCAATGGCTACATCATCTGCTTTTCAAGCCAGAATTCCCATGGATAATATTTGTGCAGCAGCTACTTGGTCTACTCCACATACTTTTATCATTCATTGCAAAATGGATTTGGCCTCCAGAGACAGGGCATCCTTTGGTTCCACGGTGCTTAAAGGTGTACTCCCGTGAGCCACCCAGGGAAAAGGTGCTAGGGACGCTGTCCCATCATTGTAAGAATGAAGGCGAGATAGGACAACATAACATAAAGACGTTATGTACTCCCCATAATGTTCCATGTTTGTTGTCCATCTCGTCGTTCATTTTTATAAACCCTCCCTCCTTCCCCTTGCCAAAGACTCCTTCTGGACCTGGTAGATTTTTTACTACTTTCAGGAGTTCTTTGTCTCAGCTTGTTTCCCCTTCCAGTACATATAGTATAGACTTGGATACATGTTTATATGTATATGTTTGTAGATATGTATGTAGTGTACTTATTGCTCAGTATTAGCAGCAAACAAGATCTGGGGAATTACACCACTGCATTGTGGGATACCTTCTTGCCATGAGCCAGGCTTGAGACTTTCAGCTAGGTATTCGGCTGAGTCGGAGCTGAGGATCGGCTCAGAACCCATCATTGTAAGAATGAATGGCGAGATGGACAACAAACATGGAAAGTTATGGGGAGTACATAACTTCTTTTTTTGTTGCATATTTTGGAGACATACATATATCATGAAATATTTTATATATGCTCTACTAATTATTCCTTTTTTAATGGCAGCTTCTGTTCTAGATTCTTTTAAAAACTCTACCAGTGCTGGTCTTTCATTTAGGACCCTCCCTATTTCTTTCTCTGTGCCTATACTCTGATATCAATCTCTGATAGATATCGTTGCATATATTATAGATATTGGAAGCCAGTCTCTAACCTGCAGTCCAAATAAATTATTGGCATCTTCCCATTCTATCATCTTTACCTCTCTAGTTATAAGATCCCAATACCTGTCTTGCCTATTGTCTGTATTCCTAATTGCGGCAGAATGTTCTTTCTCCATTCCTGTGTTGGTTTAGGTCTTAGGATACTTTCTGCCACTTTATGGATATAATATTCTGTATGATTATTGTTATTCTTCTTAAAGGCCTGCATCCAAAATCCCAGTCTCTATTTCTTTCTTGAGCTTCACTTCTGTTTCATCATCATCCCTTTCTACTTTAAATTATAGTTTTCTACTTGTGCTGTGTCTTAACTGTTTAGCTCTGAAATACCCCTCCAAGTTGGATAATCCTACCCCCCCCCCTCCCCGTTCTGCTGGAAGATTCATCGTATCCCACTTGACTCTTGCCATCTTACCTTCCCAGATAAAGTCCAACTTTTTTTTTTACTTTTTGCACCCGCCCCCCACATCCCCTGGAACTTATATCTACCAATTCCGAGATCACACTACAGTGGGGAAAAGGGTGAATTTCCTGATCCTCACTGTACCATGATCTCCATTCAACTGCTTTCTGTTTTTACAGAGGAAAGTACTGCATAACATTTCACAGCTGTTTTTTCGAAGTCACGTACTTCAGTTTTGTTAACATTTGTCCTTTTCAGCTTCTGTTATTTTTGTCCCATTCTTAAATCAAAAGGTGCTTCAACAAACTATTAGTTTAATGGTGTGCACACTTATGCAACCACCTTATTGTACGTTTTTTTTATTTTTTATATTTTTTCTCCTAACAGATTTGTTTGTTTTTCAGTTGAATTTTGGATCCTTGTTAATAACTACCACCAACCTTATAAAGTAGGTATCTTCCCTGATGATGTCAGTGACCACTCTTTGACCTTACATAATCAGGCAAAAGATTGATGTTAAGTTGTCAATCTCGCCTTCATTCTTGCTGGATGGGTTCGGAGCCGATCCTCGGCTCCGACTCGGCACTTGCTTAGCTTGAGAACTCCTTTTACCAGCTCGAGGCGACCCTATATCCCATGATGCAAGGCAAGACTACCTCAGATCTCGTTTGCCGCTTTGCGAAGAGGTCTCTTTTTTGCCAGCTCAGGTGAGTTTGAATTTTCAAACAAATTAGTCAGGGTTTTTTCTCTCCCTTGCTCTTTTTCATAGTCAGTTAGTGTGTAGTGTTTCTACAGCCCACCCTATTTCCCCTTTATTTAAAACTTTCTAGTTAAATAGTTAAGTTTATATTTTCAGTTAGGCCTAGGCCTCTTTTCTTAATCCCTATCTGTGTGTGTGTTTTTTGGGATTAATAGTGTGACTGTTTAGAGTGTGTGAGTGTTGTTTTTACTTAGACTATGTCTAAGGAAGGAAAGGTCTCAGGCTTCAAGAAGTGTGACTCGTGCTGTCAGAAAATGTCTCTGACAGACGGTCACACTTCTTGTGTTTACTGCCTGGGGCCTTTACACCTGCAGGACTCCTGTGCCATATGCCATTCTTTTAGCCAGAGAGTCCTGCAGGAGAGGAGGAACAAGTTGATCCTCCGTGACTTATTAAAGCCAGAAGGTTCACCCACTAAGACTGGGTCGAGTAAACCTTCAAAGCCACCTAAGGTTCAGGCTACAGTTGTTAAGCCTTCCCCGGTGGCTCCGACTCCTTCGGAGTCGAGATCGGCTCCGGCTGGAGCCGATCTTTCTACCTCTGATGCGGTAGTGTCGGTTCCTACCGGCTCCGACACTCAATCTACAGTTGCCTTGTCGGCTCCGGCTGGAGCCAACGTGTTATCCAGTATCAGAGCCGAGAAGCCTTCAGCTCCATCTGGAACCCAGAGGACGTCGGCTCCGTTGGCTTCGTCCAAGAATAGATCTCGGTCCCCTTCTTTGGAATCGATCCACTCGGCTCCGAGGTCTCCTCTTTTGTCGGAACGGAGTCATCGGAGCCGATCTTCGAGATCTTCCAGGCTGTCTGGCCACGATTTAGAGAGGGTGGTAAGCAGGCTGTTGAAGTCACAGGCACTAGCCCAAATGCTCCATAGCCCGTCTCAGCAGACTTCGGCTATTGCTTTTCCCCTTGAACTTCCTCCTCTGACTCCCCTCCAGAGTTCGGAGCCGGAGCTTCTCGGGACAACAACCGTGTCGGTGCCGGAACCGATACATCCCCATTCGGCTCCGTCGTCTTCGGCTCCGATCTCCTCCATGAGACCTTCCTTGGAGGGATCCGGTCGTCGAGTTTCCCTTGTCGGCTCCGAGGGGGCTAGTGGCATCGGACCCTTGTCCGACCCCGCTCTCCCTCTCGGGGCTTCGGCTTTGGTAAGCTCGGCACCATCGGCCTCAGAGCCTTCTCTCTCAGTGGAGCCGGGAATTCCTATTTCTTCGGAACGGGAATATTTTGGCCTCCCTGGGAGAGGAGCCTTTGAGGTGATGAGGAGTGTCCTGGCACCTGAGCCAGGTCAACGGTCCATCCCTTTAACTCCTCCCTCTTCGGTGCCTGTTGATGTCTCTTGCCAGCCTCTTGCTCTCAGGCCCAGGGATCCATCGCCCCAGGTTTCCCCATTGGGAATAACTTCCTCTTCCGAGGTTTCTCCTGATCCCGCAGGGGAACCCCCTCGGAAGAGGACGTGTAAGAGGAAACACACAGACTCCCCTGAGTCTACATCTGATACCGACTTAGATGAGTCGGAGGGTTCCCCACGGTCCCCCTCTGAGGATGTCTCCTTTTCAGACATCCTTGAACTCCTCAAACAGAGGGGGAACTGGCCCTCCATTGACCCCTCCGAGGATGAGTCGGTATACCTGGAGGCTTTTGGATCCCGACCCTCCACCTCCTGGGTGTCTCCGCCTTTTGACCCACTTATGCAGGTAGTGGCTCGGAAGGCGTGGGCAGCTCCAGATTCTGTGGAACCGGTCCCCAGGAGGCCATCCAAATTTATTACGGCCCCTTCAGACAAGCAGTTTCTTTCTAAGGGCGTCTCTGTGGATGCTATGGTGGTGGCGGCCACCAAGAAAGAACTTGCGGATCCTTCAGTGCCTGTCCATCCTCCTAACAAAGATTCTAGGACCATGGACAGGTATGGCAAGCGGATGTTTTCTTCAGTGACCTTTGCTATGCGTTCGCTGAACTACCTTTGTCATTTCACCAGACTTCAAAGAGATATTCTCAAGGAACTAGGTGAAGTGGTTCAGGATCCTTCAGCTACTGGGGCTCAAGACAAGATTGCCTCACAGCTAGCAATCCTAAATTCTTTAACCAACTCCTCCATGCGGCTCATATCCTATGCAGCCGATGGAGCGAGCAGAGCCGCAGGCACAGGAGTGGCTCTTAGACGTCAAGCCTGGATGCGGCTTTGTAATTTCGCGGACCCCTTTAAGGCGTCCTTCACCAATACCCCCTTTGACGGTTCGGCTTTGTTCGGACCTCAGGTGAAGGAAACCTTGACCAGGTGTGAGCAAGACGGCAAAACTCTTTCTGCCGTAGGAGTCCATTTTTCCACCCCTTCTAGACCCTATCCCAAGGGTCAGAAAGGAGGAAAGATGTGGTTCCGTAAAGCCCAAGGAGCAGCGCCGGACACGCATGGTCAGTTTACCCCCAGAGGCAGAGGGGGTAACAATAATAGACGCCGCCCTAGAGGCAGGGGGGGTCCTCAGAATCAGGGCAACAGGGAGTCTCTTCCTGAGAAGCCCTTTCAGCATCCCTGAGGTGTTGCCCGACTGTCCACCCTTGGAGGCAGTCGGGGGAAGGATATTGCTGTACCCAGTAGCCCGGCGTTCCCTTTCACAAGATATGTGGGTACAGTCGATCATATCCGAGGGTTACAAAATCCCCTTCGAAAGGTATCCCGTACCTCTCCAATCCCTTCCAGACATCTCACCCAGTCAAAGGGATTTGGCAAAACAGGAGGTTTCAAAGCTCCTAGAAAAAAGAGCCGTCCAGACTGTTCCAGCAGACCAAGTAGGATCCAGCGTCTACTCGAGATTCTTTTTAGTCCCCAAAAGGACGGGAGATTGGAGACCTATTTTAGACCTGAGCAATCTAAACAGATTTGTCAAGAAGGCAAGATTCCGGATGGTCACGCTTCAGTCCATTCTGCCCTTTCTGGGCAAGGACAACTGGATGTGCTCGATAGACCTTCAGGATGCGTACTATCACATAAAGATACACAGGCGCTCCAGGAGGTTTCTCCGCTTTCGGCTAGGGACCAGTCATTACCAATTCAGAGCCCTGCCCTTTGGCCTCACTTCAGCCCCCAGAGTGTTTACCAAATGCATGGCAGTGGTCACAGCTCATCTGAGACGTCAAGGATTCCAGATGTTTCCTTATTTAGACGACTGGCTCCTCTCCGCCACCACCAAGCATCAGCTTCTTCAGAGCAGAGACTACACTCTGCAGCTTTGCAAAAGGTTGGGAATATCGGTGAATTTCGAAAAATCTTCTCTGCTGCCTTGCCAATCTATCACCTTTATAGGCGCAGAATTAAACACCGTCAGTTTGTTAGCCAGACTAACAGATCAGAGAATTCTGGACATCCAAGAATACGTTCGGATTTTATTGCAGAGCAGCAAAGTCAAAGCCAGATTGGTTCTGAAAGTTCTAGGTCTTATGGCTGCGGCCATTGTACTTCTACCATTAGCTCGCTTCCACATGCGTCTTCTGCAGTGGATGTTATTCACTCAGTGGTCGTTCCAGAACCTTCCTATGAGGCACGAAATCTTAGTTACACAATCGTGCAGGACTCATCTAACCTGGTGGATATCTTCCCCTCTACTTCATCAGGGCCGACCATTTGTTCCCCCTCCTCCAGTTGCCAAAGTCACTACGGATGCTTCTCTGATTGGGTGGGGGGGGCATTATCAGGGCAGGATGGTCCACGGGACTTGGCAACCCATCGAATACCATCTGCACATAAATGTCCTGGAGATGAGAGCGGTGCTTTTAACGTTGCAAGCCCTCAACGACTTTCTTCCCGCGGGGACTATTGCAGTTCAAACGGACAGCATGTCTGTGGTCTGGTACATCAACAAGCAGGGCGGGACCAGGTCCTATCCTTTGTGTCGAGAAGCTCTCAGACTTTGGCAATGGGCAATCTCCTCTCATCGGTTTCTGATAGCAACGCACATCCCCGGCAGGTCCAACCTCTTAGCAGACAGACTGAGCAGAGCCATTCTCATGCCTCACGAGTGGTCTCTCAATCAATCAATAGTGGACGAGATATTTCTGAAGTGGGGCACCCCTTGTTGCGATCTTTTTGCTACACCCCAAAACAACAAATGCCCGGACTTCTTCACCCTCTTTCCCCTACCAGGCCAACCTCTGAGAGACTCTCTAACCCAGGATTGGCCCCGGGGACTTCTGTACGCCTTTCCTCCTTTCCCCTTAATTCCACAGGTCATTCAGAAAGCTACCGTTTTGAGGGCCAAGTTGATTCTCATTGCCCCTTACTGGCCTCGACAAATTTGGTTTCCGACTCTGCATCGTCACCTCCTGGTGCAGCCTTGGCATCTGGACCCAGTTCCGGATCTTTTGATCCACCAATCGGGTCAACAGCACCGGGCCATTCGTTCTCTCAGCCTCACTGCTTGGTTGCTCCACTTCCTTCCCTAGCCAGGCTTCCTATGATCTCTGATCCTGTCAGAGATATCTTAATAGCTTCTTTGAAGTTGTCCACCAGAAAGGTTTATGCTAGCAAGTGGCGGCGTTTTTCGCTTTGGGCAAACTCCAGGCACATTGATCCCTGTACTGCACCTGTGCATTCTGTTTTAGATTTTCTAGCTGACGTTTTTCAGTCAGGATCTTCTTCATCAACAGTCAAAGTTCAACTGGCGGCTATTTCCAAATATCATGTTGGCTTGCAAGATCATAACATTATGTCACATAGACTATGCAAAGCTTTTCTGAGAGGAGTTTTTCTCCTGAAGCCTCCAATAAAACATCCTCCTCCACAATGGGATCTGAATTTAATGTTAGCATCCTTGATTTTACCACCCTTCGAACCGCCTGCTTCATGCTCCTTGAAGTTATTGACCTGGAAAACTATATTCTTACTGGCTGTCACTTCAGCAAGAAGGGTATCCGAGATTCAAGCTCTCTGCATCTGTTCCCCTTACTTGGTTTTTCACAAGGACAGGGTATCCTTGAGAACAAATCCATCCTTTCTCCCCAAAGTTGTTTCTCAAACTAATATTAATCAATCCATCGATCTACCAGTTTTTTCCCAAATTATTCTGACAGAGCTGAACAAAAGCTTCCTTTTTGGATGTCCATCGTCAGCTCAGGTATTATTTGCATAGAACTAAACAATTCAGGAAATCAGACCAATTATTTGTCTCCTATGCAGAAAACAGGAAAGGTCTCCCAGTATCAAAAGTGACCTTATCCAGATGGTTATCTTCCACCATTTCTTACGTGTATTCGCTCAGAGGCAAGCAACTACCCTCTAAACCGAAGGCACAGTCAACCAGGAGCCTATCCACTTCTACAGCTTTTCAGGATAGGCTACCCATTGATACCATTTGTGCAGCAGCTACTTGGGCCACTCCTCATACCTTTGTCTCTCATTACAAATTAGATTTGGCCTCCAGGGACAGAGCCAGTTTTGGTTCCACAGTTCTCAAGAGTCTGTTCCATTGAGCCACCCGGGATACATGTGCTAGGGACGTGGTCCCATCCAGCAAGAATGAAGGCGAGATTGACAACTTAACATTTAGAAGTTATGTACCTACCATAACGTTCCATGTTAGTTGTCTTCTCTCGCCTTCTTTCTTAAGGCCCCTCCCTCCTTCCCCCTGGCCTGGACAGATCTTGAAGGGCTTCTCTTTCTCAGGTTTCACTCTCCTGAGTCTTCAGTAGAAGAGTCTATCTTAAGAACTTTTTTGCCTAGTTCTACTAGGTTAGTCTTTGCTCTTCCTTTGGGAATAGTTTTATTTAGCAGGGTATTATAGCTACCAAACGAGATCTGAGGTAGTCTCGCCTTGCATCATGGGATATAGGGTTGCCTCGAGCTGGTAAAAGGAGTTCTCAAGCTAAGCAAGTGCCGAGTCGGAGCCGAGAATCGGCTCCGAACCCATCCAGCAAGAAAGAAGGCGAGAGAAGACAACTAACATGGAACGTTATGGTAGGTACATAACTTCTAAATATCTCTCACCAAGCTTCATATAGGACTATACCGTCAAGCAAACATTTTAACCCAAGGCTATTCCAAACTGAATTTAGCTCTTGTGATTGGTCTCCCTTAAAAACCCTCCCACTTGAAGAGTCTGTCAAACACTTTAACTCTAAATTCTTAAATATCCTTGACCAACATGCACCAAAGCACACTATCAGAACTAGGACAAATCAGCCCCATGGATCTCTAAAGACACCAGACAAAAAATATTACTCAGAAATAAAGCCTGGACTAGGTGGAGAACTAGCAAAAACATACCAGATCAACAAACATTTAGACAAATGAGAAATGTGACGAAAAAAGCAATACTTACAGACAAAAAAAACTTTTACTGTAAAATGCAACAAACACACCTAAACAATCCCCAAAGATTCTGGGCAAGTATCAATAGTCTGTTACACCCAGGTCACTGCAGTACTCCAACCCCAACTGGTGCTAATCATGAGACTCCCAACCAAACTGCTAATGCCTTTAATGCCTTCTTTACTGAAGCCATCCAATCTCTAGCGAGTCAGCTAACCCCTGACAGCTCCAGCCTTCCTAACCCCGTTTTCAGCTCTCTTCCTACTTTCCTATTACAACCCATCTCTACTAATTTCATCTACACACTCATTCTAAAACTAAAGCCTTGTACTCCTTCTGCTGACCAGATTCCAGCTCAATATCTGCAAAAAGCAGCAGCTTATCCTATATCCATCCTAATAAACAGAACTATTAATGAGGGAACCATCCCAATCATCTGGAAAATCTCACACATTATACCCCTACATAAAGGAGGCAACTCCAATGAATATTCTAACTATCGACCTATAGCCCTACTATCCCCCTTAGCAAAAATAATGGAAAAATGCATTCATCAGCTTCTAGACCACTTACTACAACACAACCTACTAGCACAAGGCCAACATGGCTTTAGACCATACCATAGTACCACTACAGCCCTCTTATCCTTCACTGACACCATTAACAGAAATCACAATAACAATGCTCTCTCTTCAGCTCTATTTATTGATCTTTCAAAAGCTTTCGATATGGTAAACCACACATTGCTTATAAATATTCTCAAATCACTTTCTGTTGACACTCTAGCTGTTCAGTGGTTCGGCTCTTACCTGAGCGACAGACAGCAAGCTGTTATGTGGGAAAATAATCTATCATCCCACCTGCCAGTTACACTAGGTGTACCCCAGGGCTCCATTCTAGGTCCTCTATTATTCTCTATTTTTATTAATGATCTCTGCAAAGCTACTACTCATGCAACCTGTATACAATATGCAGATAATTCAACAATAATCTGCACAGCCATATCTTCATCTGAACTACAATCCCTAACTCAGAAAATGTTTAACATAGTAGAGTCATGGTTCTTAAAACGCTGCCTCCTCCTGAATCCTAAAAAAACTAAGCTACTGCTCTACCCGTAAGTATGCACCTATAGATTTCTCTGTTACTTCTAATAATGGTACCCTCATATCCCCTGATGCTACCACCAAGCTCCTAGGAATTACTATAGACAACAACCTTAACTTCGACTCCCATATTAACAACACTATAAAAACAGTTAACAGAAAAATGGGCTCCCTATAACCTTAACTTCAACTCCCATATTAACAACACTATAAAAACAGTTAACAGAAAAATGGGCTCCCTATATAGAGTCAAATCCTTCCTCACTCCTATAGCAAGATCTACTATTGCCCACTCACATCTAATCTCAACACTCCTTTATGCCTCACCAATCTATACTAATCTGTCAAAACATAATCTTCTCAAACTTGCTACCTCCTATAACAATATTGCCAGATTTGCCACTGGTAATCCCTTCAGAACCCATCACTGTGAGAATCTAAAACAACTAGGATGGCTTGAACTACAAAATCAGCTTCAATATAGCCAATTTACCATTGCTCATAAGATCCTCAACCACCCTAACAATACTCCAGTACTCTCAAACCTATAACCCCCTATAAAAATCTTACTAACTTACGATCATCAAATAAATTATTAGTTAGCATAAGTAAGTCAAACAACAGGGCTGGTGATTCTCTGTTCTCAAACACTTCTGGGAAAAACTGGAACCTTCTACCTACTGAACCGGAACCTTCTACCTGCTGAACCGGCTTCTCTTCCTTCCCTACCCCTCTTCAAACAAAAACTGAAAATATTCCTCAGAACAAAATGGTTATGCCCTTGCAGCAACCCTGACTAACCTATCACCTCTGCTATTCCCTCTACTCTCCCTAATTTGAGTTTGTTCTTTATTGCATATGTAAACAGAACTGTTATTCAGAAATTGCTATGATTGACTTTATGTGAATAGCATGTTCTATATTTTGTAAATAGTTATTAATCATTGTGTTCTATATTTTGCAAATAGTTATTAACCATTGTGTTGTAAAATGTATTTCAGTATTCTTCTATGTTAACTTTATTGTAATTGAAGCATTATTTTCATCTGTATTTGTCTTAGAGCTTTTTTCCCTGGGCCTCTACTGAAAATGGACATATATCTAGTTAGACTAGCCCGGTCAACAAATGTAAAATAAATAAATAGGTTATAGGTCACATTAAAGGTGAGAAGTTTTGAAATTATTGATTACGGTCTAATTTTTTATATCACAAAAACCTGGCATTTTAACAGGGTTGTGTACACTTTTTATATCCACTGTATTAGATGTTCACAGACAGTTGCATTTTTACTTACATAGGACTAAAAAACATCAGAAATTCTGACCAATTGTTTGTTTGTTTCATATTTAGAACCAACATTGGGTAGACCAGTTACCAAACTTACTCTTGCAAGATAGATAACACAATTTATTTCCTTTGTGTATAGCAAATTCGGCATTGCTCTGGCAAAACCTGTTTGAGTCAATTTCAACAGATCCATGGCAACTTCCTCAGTTTTTCAACCCAGAGTTTCCATGGATGATATTTGTGCAGCATCTACTTGGACTACTCCCCATACCTTTATTACTCATTACAAATTAGATCTGGTCTCCAGAGTAAGGGCATCTTTTAGTTCTATGGTGCTCAGGGATATCCTTCCTTGAGTTCAGCCTGGAAATTAAGTAGCTAGGGATTCTGTCCCGTCAGTTGAGGACAGAATGAAAATGGACAACATGAGAGAAAGATGTTATGTATTCACCATAACATTCCATATGTGTTGTCCATTTTCATTCTTCCTCAACATCCCTCCCACCAACCCCCATCCTTGAGCCTTCTGGAAGAATGAATGCTTAGTGGACTTGTATGTCCTTATTTTTTACATAACCTCCAGATATAGCTTTTCCATGATAATTTCCATATTTTACTGTATACTGCGGCAGCAAACAAGATCTCTGGTAATTGGGGTTGGTGCATTGTGGGTAAGGGAGAAGCTCAAGAGTTTTTGGTTGCCACAAGCTTTAACAATGGCCGAGTTGGATCCAAGGGATAGGATCTGAACCCATTAGTTGAGGAAGAATGAAAATGGACAACACAGATGGAATGTTATGGTGAGTACATAACTTTTTTTTCAGGAAGTCCCAGTGTCCTTTCCAGGACACACCTGGAGAAAGTTCTTCTAGGGGCAGAGAGGGATCTCAAATGGATAGTGCTGCCCCTGCAGCAGAGGAGGCCTCAAAACCAGGGGTCCAGAGATTCTTTTTCTGATAGACGCTACCAGTGCTCCTGAATGGAGGCCCGAGTGTCCATCTCTGGAGGCATTCAGGGGTTGACTATCCCTGCATCAGAGAGCCTGCTGAACATGACAAAATATACATGTGTGCAGAGGATTATTTCCAGAGGTTATATAATTCCCTTTTCCTTTCCACCTCCAACTGTACACAAAATTCCCAATGTTCCACCTAGTCAGAGGAAAGAAACAGTACTAGAAATACAAAAGCGGCTAGGAAAAATAGTCATCCAAGAGGTTCCACCAGACCCGTAGAATCTGGAACTTACTCAAGATGGTTTTTAGTGCCAAAGAAGACGAGGAACTGGAGACCAATTATGAATTTCAGCATCTTGAATGAGTCAGTTCAACACACAAAATTTTGGATGGTCACTGTTCAGTCCATTCTTCCTTTTCTGGGCAAGGATAACTAGATGTGCTCAACAGACCTTCAGGATGAGTGCTATCACATAAAGATGAACAGAAAATCCAGAAGGTACTTACACTTTCATCTGGGAACCAGTCATTACCAGTTAAGAACACTGGCTATTGGTGTCACCACAGCCCCCAGTGTGTTTACCAAATGCATGCAAGTAGTGGCAGCTCACTTGAGACTGCAGGGCTTCCAGGTGTTACCATATCTAGATAACTGGCTCATTACTGCCCCAACCAGGTATCTGTTAATAAAGGCAAGGAATCAGGTACTTCGGATTTGTTAACATCTGGGGATAACCATAAATTACGACAAGTTTCACCTACAACCACCTCAAAATTTGGAATTTATAGGAGCAGGTTTCAACATGTCATCAATGATAGCTTCTCTTCCTCTCTCAAGAGTACAGACTATCAGATCCCAGGTCAGAAAAATAATTTGCAGTGCCAAGATTTCAGCCTTCTTGGTCCTTCAGGCCTTAAGATCAGTATCTGCTGCCATAGCCTTAGTCCCTTTAGCCAGATTTCATATAAGAATTCTTCAATGGATGCAAGCAACACAGTGGTCAATTCTTTACCAGCGCATGCCAGCACAGATAAGAATCACTCAGGTGTGCAAGCAGTACCTCAGGTGGTGGATTCAATCAGATTAGGTACCAAAAGGCGAGCCTTTAAAATTCTCCCTCAGCCCAAGGCAATAGTGACCACAGATACTTCCCAGATTGGGTGGGTTGGGGTACTTCCTGGGGGAAAACAGTCCAAGGCACTTAGTCCCCTGAAGAGGCCTACTTGCAGATACATATATAGAGATGAAAGCAGTGCTCTTAGCATTGTATGCCTTCCAGGACACTCTTCTTTTAGGGACAATTGTGATTCAAACAGACATTATGTTGGTAGTTTGGTACATCAACAAACAACGAGGGACAAACTCTTACCCCTTGTGTCGGGAAGCACTCAGAGTGTGGCACTGGGCGATCTCATCGAACCATTTTCTATAGCATTGCACATTCCTGGGATAATCCAGTCTAATAGACAAATTGAGGAGGTCCATTCTTCTACCTCACAAGTGGTCTCTCAATATGGAAGGGACAGAAATGATTTTCCATCAGTGGGGCCAGCCTTGCTGCGATCTTTTTGTTTCTCCCTTAAACAACAGCTACTTTGTCCTAATCTCCCCTCAAGGGAATCACTGGGAGATGCTGTACTTCATGATTGTCCCCTCCAGTCTACTTTATGGTCACCTGACAATTCCACCATTTCCAAAATTTCTGCAGAAAGCTGCTAGGTTGATGAACAAAGTCATCCTCATTACACCTTACTGGCCTCGGCAGATTTGGTTCCCCTTCCTATGGCCTCACCTACTATGCCAACCTTGGATTCTGAATCCAGTTCTGGACTTTCTGTCGCATCCAATAGATATGGTTCATCTGGATATCTCATACCTCAAACTAACAGCTTGGTTTCTCCAATTCTGTTAATAGCCAGACAACCAATGCTGCCTTCCCCTGTCCATCATATCCTTTTATCTTCTCATAAAACTTCAACAAGAAGGCTTTATACACGTAAATGGAAAAGATTTGTTTACTGGTCACACCAAAAACATACTGATCCCTTTTCAGCTTCATTTCATAGCATACTTGAAGTTTTAGTCTTGCTTTTTAATGAAGGGGTGAGCTGCTCTACCATTAAGGTTCAATTAGCAATAATAGCTAATTTTCATATTGGATTTGAAGGTTCTTCTGTGGCCTCATCTAAACTTTGTAAAGCTTTATTGAGAGGCACTCTTCTGTTGACCCCCCCCATATAAAGACACTACTCCATGGGAGCTAAACTTGATACTGCTGGTTTTAATTCTTTTCCTTTTTGAACCAGAGCATAATGTAACCTTAAGCTTCTGACTTGGAAAACTGTATTTCTAGTGGTCATTACCTCAGCTAGAAGAATTTCAGCAGTTTAAGGCTTGTCATCAAAACATCCCTACTTGATTTTTCATAAGGTAGGATTACATTATAAACCAAAGCGTCCTTCCTTCCCAATGTGGTGTAAGAATCCAATATCAATCAGCCCATTAATTTGACAGTATTTTTTACTTAATATGCAAACAAAGGTGAATATATATTGTGTTTATTAGATGTTCACAGACAATTATGTTTCTATCTATTTAGGACCAAAGAAATCAGAAAGACGGACTGATTGTTTGTTTCTTTTGTAGATATGAAATTGAGTAAGACAGTCGCAAAGGTAACTTTAGCCAGATGGCTGACTGATTGTACTTCTTTATCTGTAACAAATAAAAACTAAACCTGTAAGAGCCCATTTGACCAGGTCCATAGCAACTTCCTTAGTGTTTCTATCCAAGGTTTCTGTGGACGATATATGTGAGTAGCAACTTGGGCAAGTCCTCATACCTTTATTACTCATTACAAATTAGATCTGGTCTTGAGGGTTAGAGCATCTTTTGGTTCACCTGTCATCAGGAATAACCTTCCTTAGAGTCCACTATGGGTATTAGGTAGATGGGGTCTCTGTCGCAACAGTTAAGGATAGAAGTAAAATTGACAACAACAGATAAAGAAGTTATATACTCACCATAATGTTTGATCTGTGTTGCCCATTTTCATTCTTCCTCAACTTTTTTCCCACCAATCCCCATCCTTTGTTTCAACAACTTTCTGGAAGAATGAGATATTGTAAGGACGCCACTGCCCTCTTTGATTGAACTTCAGATATAGTTCTTTCTATAGGACATATACGAACATATGTGCCTTTATGTATACACATTGGCAGTTGCCACTTTTAGGTAAAATCAGCAAACAAGATCTGGGGTGTGGTAGGGTTGGTGCATTATGGGTAAGGGAGAAGCTAGAGACTATTTTTGGTTACCACAAGCTTTAGTAGTGGCTGAGTTAGATCTGAGGATTGGATCCGAATGCAGCAGTTGAGAAGGAATGAAAATGAATAACAGATGGAACGTTGCAGTGAGTACATAACTTCTTTTTTATTTGTGTAACTACTACCTGTGTGTACATTTTGGGGAGAAAAGCTATATTTGAACTTAGAAATATCATCATAGAATAATATGAAATTGTAAGGTGGATGTTTTTGAATTTTATGATGTGTCTCCAGTCATTTGGGGATTTTGAAATAGAATTTTAACAATTTATGGTCAGACTTGACTGGGGAAGGTTATACCTGTGTGATGGGGCATATAGCTGCCACATTTATAAGGATCAGATTAAGAACATTTTTGACCTCTAGTGTGCTGTTTGACTATTTGATCCAGGAAATTTTTGTTGATGAGACAGAGGAATTTTTGGGGATAGCCTATATTTGACGTATAGGTCTCCTAGTTTATCAACAGCTATTTGAATTGTCCCAGGCTGATAGAGTTTTGGTGTATATTTTATTTTATTTATTTATTTTACATTTGTTGACCGGGATAGTCCAACTGGATTAATGTCCATTTTCAGTGGAGGCCTGGGGAGAAAAGCTCCAAGGTAAACAGATAAGTAATAACAAAGAAGGCATATTACCAAGGTAGACAGATAAGTAATAACAAAAAAGACATATTACAGATGAGATATTTACAAATGACATAAGCAGACATGAAATAGACAATATCACAAGTTCGAGTTACCCCTGGTAACAGTCAGGGGAAAAATAACAGTAATTTGATTAATAGATTATATACATTCAGGGAAAGAGTTAGCCAGGCTTGTTACAGTGGCAAAGCCAGTTTAGTGCCAAATGTTGTTTGAGTTTACCTTTGAATTGGGATAGGGAGGAGAGCAAAGTAAAGTTAACTGGAAGGAGGTTCCATGCTTTGCATGCAGTTTGCAAAGAGGGAGTCACCGGCTACATTGTTAATTTTAATTGTCTTAATTTGTAGTCTGTTTGAGGATCGGAGCAGTCTTGGATTGTTGTGGGGGGTGATCATATTTTTAAGAACTGGTGTGTTATCTGGATAATAGAGGATTTTATTAGCCATAATCAAAAGGTTATATTGTATTAGACTGGGAAGTTGTAGCCACCCAAGCTGTTTAAGGTTGATGCAATGATGTGTTCTAAAAGGTAGGCCAATGGCACACCTGGCAATGTGGTTGTAACAGATTGAGAGTCTATTAAGTACAGTTTTATTTAGATTAGAGAGAAGGGGGGATGCATATAAAAGTGTTAAAAGCAGGTGGGAGCGAGCTATGGCAACCATAGCTGGAGTGGTTAGGAAGGCTTTTATTCTATGCAGTGACCCTAGTTTTTTGTTGATGGTTTTTATCGTTTGGCTTACATGAAGGTCAAATTTTAGGTTATTATCAATTATTACTCCTAACAGTTTTGTAGAGGAGTCGGGGGTGATTATTGTGCCATCTTTTGCATTTATGGTGAAGGTAAATGGTGTGGACCTTTGTGCTGAAGAGAATAACAGCATTTTAGTTTTTTGGGGATTTAGCAACAGTCGACGTTCGGACATTCTCGTAATTGGTGCTTTGTAGCTTTCAACATTTAGGGGTCGATGTTTAGGTGTTCGACAACCTAAACATGCTCGAGGATATGATATATATATATATAAACTGAAAAAGCAAAGTACGAAATTCACCACAGCACTAAACATAATTGAAACACTTAAATAAAATAATATGATACAAAAACATGAAACGAGCACTTTAAAACCCGTATTCAAATCTAATAATTCAAAGGTCTGTAATCACTTAAAAACTTTCTTGCAGCTAGTCACGTAAAAGATGTAAATAAATCATAACATTTATTAAAAACAGTATTGGTCAAGCTAAAAGGATCTATAGCCAATTAAAAAGCTTCCTGGTCATATGTAATTCCACCCCTGTTGGTCAGAATGGGACATTCAGTAACCAGTGAGTGACATGCAAAAACTCAAAAATCATTGGTGTTTCACATAAGCTTTAGCCAATCAAAAATAGGAGCATGCTGCATGTTCATTCGTCATAAATCATATATTTCATTAAATATGGCGGCCAAACAAGAGTAGCATCACAATCAAAGGACATGTCAGTCACCATAAATCACAACACACATCAAAATGGTGATCAAGCTCATACAATCCCCTCTAACAAAACCCTAACCAAATTACATAAAACATTCCACACTTATATCATATCATAAACCACCCCATCCATCCAAGCAGGAGTCCATAGGAATATCAAATATGTCAAAAAAAAATCTTTAAAAGTGTACTCAACCTTTACACAAAATCATAAAAGAACATAAAACTACATATAATGTATTATTAGGAGCAAAAGAATATATGAACCAAGCGTCCACCAAAGCTTTTAATATAAAAGTCTCTTTTTCAAAATACAAAGGATAAGCGCTTTCACACAAGGTTGTGCTTCATCAGATCCATCAAAATAAAACTTATTATTAGGAGTCACAGATTCGATCAGTCAGTGCCAAAGCAGCTATGAACATGCAAAAATAATACTATGAAATAATAAATATTGCCACCACCACAGCTAATTGCCAATGGGGAAAACTACTCACGCTCCTGTTGTCTGCAAAATACCATTTATCCAGTCACTTGCCAGCTCTCAACTATGTTGTCTTGGGAACATAGATGATAATATTAAACAGGTCCCCTTCAGATGGTCGAACTTTTAAAAGGCCGACTTTCATATGACCGGGACCATATGATTGAACTTTTAAAAGTTCGAACAGTCTGAATGGAGATCCCCATAGAGTGCGGAATGGGAAGATTTCCCTTTACTGAAATGTAGTGCGATCTCGGAGTTGGTATATTTAAATAGAGGGGGGAGGGTACAGGGGGGCTTGCCCCCTGCTAGCACTGTTTAGTTTTTTTTTTTCCACATTTTCAAACATTCAAATGTTAGATTATGTGACATAGACCGTATTAAACACATCATTCAGTTCCTACAAACTGTAAAACGTGTAATTGATCATACTTTGTAATTTCTATAACATTTTGTATTTCTTGAAATTTGAAATATGTGCATGTTTTTGTAATCTCTCTTATTTCATTGGAGCTTTTCTCCCCAGGCCTCCACTGAAAATGGGTTATCCTGGCCCGGTGGACTTTCAAATAAATAAATATAATGACACTTAAAACATCAGTCTCAGGCATATTTCATATGTATAATGTTCAATGACATGCATATCAAATCCCGATGAAGGTTATATGCATACAATTATAGCGAATGTAAACAATATAACTATTCGCCAATAAGGTGTGTCTATTAAATTTATTTACACTCCTACTGGCTGTAACACTAATATTTACCCATATTGGCTTTAGACCATATTTAACTCGTAAATCTAAAAAAATATCGTACTTAAAGCCGTCCATCCCTCAAAACTATAAAATATTCTGTAGACATAACCGAGCCTACCACATATCAGATGTATCCATATTCCTATCAGAGGCTGTTGTGCAAACTGACAACCAGCTCTATGTTTTGAAGAGCACTACAAGAATAAAAATAAGTAGTACTTTAAAGTGAGGATATCTTTCACATGCTCCCATTGGATAGGCGAGAGAGACATTTGTAATTTCTATAAAAGTATTACTATGACAGAGTACCACTCAGATCTAAATTTACAAGCACTGTAAAATGGGCAAATATTGAAATCAAACAGTCTTTTAGATAAAAACATTCCTCATATTAACATCAAAGTAAGGGACATTCATTGCATTCTCTAACCAAGCTTTGGGCATGATTAGGAAAGAATCCAGCCATTTGCTGAATTACAGTTTATCCAGTCATCAAGTAAAACTTTGTGACACCTCCTTATTGACATAATGTCAGCTGAAGTTTCAAACAGTATAAAAGAACGAGCACTGATACTGGATATGTGAATCACAAACAGTGTTTTCCATCATTTAAAATGGAGCCAAGATCAAAAGCTCCAAAACAGAGTCTAACTGCTGCAATTCACACAGAAAAATAGAGGGTATCAGATGCATCAGGATAAACCTGACCATATTATAAAGGCCATAATATTCCAGCCAATGACATAGTAAAATTGAATGTTGGTGGCCTAAATTCCTTCTGTCAGATGAGGTGACAAATGCAAATCCATATGATAGTTCAAAAGTTCCAAAATACTATGGATTGAGTCTACGTTTCTTCAAGGCTGGCTTGAGTGGAAGATAGGTATTCAAGCCTGGAAAAACATCTGCTCGTAAGTTGTCTATCCAGTTCATTTCTTCTAGCATTTTTCCTGTATGAATGATAATGTCCTTCAATCTGGAAACAACAATCTTTCATCTAATGTTTCACATACAAAGGTTATTCTGAAATACTTTGGTGACATTCAGTATGTATGTAGCACTATAAGAGACATCTGGAAATGTTTGATAAGTGATGAGAAGATAAAGAGTAGTAGTGGGTGATGCTCCAGCCTTTTCCTTCAGGAATAACAAAAACTTGAAGTAAATGCTATGTAAAGGGTCAGTCTCACATAATTATACCTGCTCAAATAAGATTGGAACCTTTCCTTGTAGGAACTGTACATCCTGCAGATATTTTTCCAAAGCACAAGGTTTTATACATCCTCTTACTAAAAGAAGGTATCTTCCAAAGTTGTATGCTGATTGCACTATGAGGAATGTAGTTTATCTTGCGCAATGTCAACAATGTCAATATTTTTATGTTGGCAAAATCAGCAGGCAATTAAAAGAAAGAATATCCAAACACATCAGTGATATCCGCTTGAAAGATATGAAGAGCCCCTTAATGAAACATATTTCAGAGAATGACTCTCATAGTTTTTTGTTCCTGGTTCTGCAAATCATACATGAGAATCCTCAGTGTGGGGATAGTGTGACAGAAACTCAGCTAGCAGAGATGAACTGGACAGGCAGCTTATAAGCCAATGTTTTTTTCAGATTTGAATGCCTGTCTTCCATTCAAGACAGCCTTGAAGAAACACAGACTCAATCCACAGTATTTTGGAACATTTGAACTCTCATTTCGATATGCGTATTTCACCTCATCTGATAGAAGGAATTTAGGCCAGCCCATTCACTTTTACTATCTCATTGGCTGGAATATTATAACTTTTATAATATGATCAGGTTTATCCTGGCACATGTCATATCTTCTATTTTGAATTGCAACAGTTAGACTCTGTTTTGGAACTTCTGATCTTGGTTCCATTTTAATTGGTTGAATACATTATCTGCGATTCGCGTATTTGATATCATTCCTCATTCTTTTACACTATTTGGTTCTTCAGTTGACATTATGTCTACAAAGAGGTGTCACAAAGTTTTAATTGATGATTGGATAAACTCTAACTAATTTAGCAAATGGTTGTATGGATGTATTATTTCCTAATGATGCCCCAAACTTGGTTGGAGAAAGCAATGGATGTCCCTTACTTTGATGTTAATATGAGGAATGTTTTTATCTAAAATACTGTTTGATTTAAGTATTTTCCCATTTTATGGTGCTTGTAAATTTAGATCTGATTGGTAGGCTGTCATAGTAATACTTTTTTTGAAAAAATAACAAATGTGTCTCTCTCCTATCCAATGGGAGCATGTAGAAGGTGTCTTCACTTAAAGTACTACTTAGTTTTATTCTTGTAGCGCTATTCAAATTATAGATCTGGTTTGTGTCTGGTGTGGTTTGGCACCAGTAAAATAGCCCCTGATGGGAATATGCATACATCTGATATGTGGCAGGCTCGATGGTTATATCTGCGAATATTTCATGGTTTTGATGGATTGGTATCTTTAAGTGTGATATTTTTTAGGTTTATGAGTTAAATACTGTCTAAAGCTGATATGTGATTGGGTAATATGAATACACCTGAGATTGATGTTTTAAGTATAATTATATGATCAACGACATGTTTTATGGTTTGTAGGAACCAACTGATGTGTTTACTATTACCAGCTATGTTCCCAAGGCAACGTTGAGAGTTGGCAAGTGATTAGATGAACGGCATTTTGCAGCCAACAGGAGCACGAGTAGTTTTTCCCATTGGCAATTAGCTATGGTGGCAATATTTATTATTTATTACTATTATTTTTGTATGTTCATAGCAGCTTTGGCACTGATTGATCGAATTTGTGAGTTCTAATAATATGTTATAAGTGATTTTCTGTTCTTTTATGATTTTGTGCTAAACGTTGAGCACACTTTTAAAGATTGGTTTTTTTGACATGTTTGATATTGTTATGGAGTCTTGCTTGGTTGGATGGTGTGGTTTATGATAAAAGTGTGGAATGTTTTATGTGATTTGGTTAGGTTTTTGAGAGGGGATTGTATGGGCTTGATCATCGTTTTGACGTGTGTTGTGGTTTACGCTGCCTGATAGAACATGTCCTTTGATCATGATGTCAATCTTGATGGCGGCCACATTTAATGAATATATGATCTATGACAAATGAACATGTTGCATGCTCCTATTTCTGATTGGCTAATGTTTTTGTGAAACACCAATGATTTTTGAGTTTTTGCATGTCACTTATTGGTTATTATATTTATCATTCTGACCAATAGGGGTGGAATTACATACAACCAGGTAGTTATTTTAATTGGCTATGGATCTTTTAGCTTGACAAGTACTGTTTTCAATGAATATTGTGATTTATTAACATCTTTTGTGAGATTGGTTGCAAAATAGTTTTTAAGTGATTACGGACCTTTGAATTAATAGAGCTGAAGAAAGGCTTTACCTGAAAGTGCTCATCTCATGTTTTTGTATTGTATTATTTTATTAAAGTGTTTTGTTTATGTTTAGTGCTGTGGTGAGTTTGGTACTTTGTTTTTTGAGTTTTTTACATCGTTCCAGTACTGACCTTTAGAGGTCGGGACCTTTGTCTGTTTTGTTCTTGTTTTATATGTAGATATATATATATATATATATATATATATATATATATATATATATATTTTTTTTTTTTTTGTGTGTGTGTGTGTGTGTGTGTATATAAAATTAAATGTCTGATTTTATATCATATTTTTGCCATGTCCCTCTTTTTGTTCCCCCCATGTAAAGTGGTGAGTTTTATAGTCAGTCAGTAGTGTCAGACATGAGACTTTCATAGTTCTTATTGTTAGTAATATGTACAGTATGTTGTTCTATTAACTTTTTAAAGTGAATTAGTGTAATAACCAAAATTGTCCCTGACTTGGTGTCCCCACTGTTTTTGTCTTTGCCCAGAATACTTCAGCAGAGAAGCTTAGAGGTTTGCTGCTGATTCTTCTAAATGTACACATTTAAAAGGAGGAATGTGGCATATTTTTAAAACTGTTCATATCTCTTAAATGTACCTTATTAAACAGTACAGAATGATTATGGCAGCATTCCTTGTCCTCTTCCTTCTCCTCCAGCCGTAATCTTATCAAATCAGTCTCCAAAGTGTCCCTGGAAATCCCCCCTTTGGCAAAAAATTTTTGTGGACTCCTGGGTGTTAAATGTGGCGCAGTAAGGCTATAGATAGCACTGGATAGAAAAATCTCCTTTGAGGGATATATCTTCCCAACCTCAAAACCAACCAGATATTTTGCATTCTCTGGAGTATTAAATTCCAGTTTGGGGATATATAAAAAATGAACTTCTTTGGTGGAGACAACAAAGTCATCTGAACCCAGGTCTGCCCTTCTCTCCTCAGACCCCAGTCAAGTCTGTCAGTACAGACGCTTCAGATTTTGCTTGGTGAGTAGCTTCCAGAGGGGCAAAAATTTAAGACCTATGGAATCCTTCAAACAGACCAAAGGACATCCGTTTAAAAGAGATGTTGGCTGTGATACATGCCTTGAATTCTGTTCAGTACTTTTCATCCCCAGGACAACTCCAAGTGATTACAAACAGTATTACAGTCATAGTATATAAACAAGTAGGGAGGTACGAGGTCATACCTCCTGTGCAGTGTGGCATTGATAGCTTGGGAGTTAGCTGTTTACCATTCCTTAACCCTCCAAGCATCTTACATTCTCAGAGCAGAAAATAGTGGCAGACAAGCTGAGGAAGACTAGGACAAACCCTCATGAATGAAGGGGTTGGGATTGGTATAATGGTTAATGTGCTTACCTCACTGACACAAGGTACAGGGTTTAACTATCACTTTTGGGGAATTAGATTAGCTTAAAATGGCCCACAAGGGCAGCTGGTCTCTTACTAACCAATGAAATTGAATGTTGGAGTCTTTTGGGAATTGACCCATTTGTGGGGAATACCTGATATAGAACTGTTTGACTCCTTTCAAAACAGGTAACTAAACAGGCCACAGTGACCACAGATGGTTTTCAGTGGGGGTGGAGAGACATTTCTTGAGAAAGATGGTCTAGGGCATATGGTCTTCCACAGAGGCCAGTCTTCACATCAATGTCCTGCTGATGAGGGCATTCCTTTTATCATTGCAGGCCTTTAAAGATTCCCTCTCCAAAGGTGTGGTTGCCATTCATATGGGCAATATGTCTGTGGTTTGATACATCAGCAAACAGTGGTGAAAAGAAACACATTCTTATTCATTGTGTTGAGAGGTCATGAGGCCATTACAGTGGATGATGTCTTTCCACTGCTTACTTATAGCAAAGCATATACCATGGACGTACAGTGTATTGGCAGACAGGTTCAGCAGGTTTAGTCTTCTGTCTCACAAATGGTCCCTTAGTCAGGTAGTAGTGGATTAGAACTTGGTGTGATCAGTTTACCTTCCTCTCCAACACCAAACTCAGCAAGTACTTTGCTCTGATCCCCCAAGAAGGGGAGTGTCCTAGGGACGCTGTAGTCCACACTTGGCCCTCCATTCTCCTTTATGCTTATTCTCCCATTCCTCTCATACCAAAGTTTTTGCAGAAAGCATGGTGGAGCAGGGCTGTAGTGATCCTCATTTCTCCCTTCTGGCCTCAACAGGTTTGGTTTCCCTTCATCGTGCCAGTCCCAGTTCCAGATCTTCTATCTCACCCATCTGGGTTGCCGCACCCAAACGTTGAACCCTGAAGTTACCTGCATGATTTCTTCAGTTCCTGTGATGATTAGACATTCCAGGCTTTCATCCCAGGTAATACACATTTTGACTTCTTCACAGATTCCCTCAGCCAGAAAAGTTTACAGGAGCAAATGGAGAAGATTTTCAATTTGGCCCTCCAGTAAGAATATATATCCCTTTTCAGCTTCTCTCCTGCCGATTTTAAATTTTTTTCCAGCCTTTTTCATGATGGAGCAAGCTACATGATTAAAGTCCTTGACAGCCATCCCAAATTTTCACACTGGAGAAAATCAGTCACCAATTGTTCTTTGAAGTTACATGTGGCCTTCTTAAGGAGCATGTTTCTTCTCTGGTCTCCTGTCAGGGACCTTCTTGGGTTATTACCATCCTTCTTCAGACTTTGAGGAGACCTTCTTTCTGCCTGAGGTGGCATCAGAATCATCAAAGAATCAGTCTATCAGTCTTCCTGTTTTCTTTCCACATTTTCTAATAAGGTAGAGTATATGCTACATCACTTGAATGCATAGCATCAACTCAGATCCTATTTGCATCTCACTAAGAGCATTAGAAAGACTGACCAATTGTTCGTCCTTATCCCTGGAAAAATTGGGTAAAGGAGTGTCCAAAGTAATTGTAAATGTTGGCTGAGGGCATTTCACATGTGTATAAGGAGAAGGTTCTATGTTTGTCTAGTACTCTTTTAAGACTTATTTTACTAAATTAGTTACTACCTCAACTGCCTTTTTTTTTCCAAAGAACTGATTGATGACATTTGTGCATCAACCACTTGGTCTAATGTCCATACATTCATATCTCATTACAAACTGGATTTGCAGTCTAGATCCAGAGCATCCTTTGGTTCAGCCATGTTGTCTGCATTCCATCCTCCTTAACTTCACTCCCTCCCCCTTACAGTTGTTACATTCCCTTGTCTCCGGAGTGACTGAACTGACTTATTGATGGCCTGGTGATGTCTTTGTTCATGTGCTGTTTTCATGAGGTCCATTGGTTTTATTTGGAATATATATATATATATATATATATATATATATATATATATATATATATAGATATATATACATATATATATATATATATATATATATATATATATATATATATATACATGCACACACATGCATGCGTGCACACATTTCTTGTTGGAGGGAGTGTATTACTTCTTGTTGTAGGAAATGGGCTAACTCTATCTGAGGTATCTTGGTACAGGCAAGGGATTATTGGTAAGAGAAGGAACCTGAGTCTTGGTCCATATTCTTAGCATGGCTAAAGTCTTATCCAAATTATCCATTTGTTGAGGACGACATAAACAGACAACATGGATCTGTCATTATTGTAAGTACATTACTTTCACATATTTTCCATATTATATGCTGTAGCACATGCTCATACATTCACAAACCGGTGTAAAACATTGTAGTATTCCCAAAGTGATGTAGAATCCATTGTGATTGCATTCCGTATTATTTTGCCAACACCTTTTGATTTGAGGTTACAGAAGATGCTGTGTTCTTATATTTGATGCATGATGTTTTTTTTCTTTTTTTATGAAGACATACACAAAGGAGAAACTCATTTATTTTCTGTTTGTTAATCTTGAAAGTTCCATGGAGCCAAGGCCAGTTTACAAGAGACCCATTTTTGGTGTGCACCAGAAATATACATGCATAGACTCACTTTTGAATGGATTTAGTGGTTTCATATCATTTACACCTTATAAATTTTGTACCTTATAGTTTATTAACTAACTAATCTTAACTGCTGCTTTTATGTGCGCTACTGTTGGGAATATAGTGTGCAGTAAATGTTCTTTTAAGACTTGTTTTATATATAAAGTTACATTTTTTACACTGTATAAGAGTTTAATATTGTCATTGTAGGACAAGCTTGCTTGAAAGTTGGGAGCCATTTTAAAACTGTAATTAAATATTTATTTTCTTGCAGATCAGCTAATTAAATCAGTGAGAGTCATTCCTACTTTAGACTATTCTGACAGTTTTCTACCACCTGCTGGAAGTATACTGCATCAGGTTGTTTCAGGTATATAATGTAATGAATGTGTAATAAATATATCTTTTTAAATCAGAAATATTTTAAAGCTTTGGTATATGATTAACTTTTCCTCTAGATTTTTTATACTGTTTGGCTTGTAGTCTCCCAACAACCACTGAGTCTCCATTTACCTATTTGTTAGTCTCACTTCCATGTATTGGAAACACCAAGCATGGGATGCCAGCAGTAGGATTCATGGGCCTTCATCCTGTGTGGAGTAAGAAGATTTTCTTTTACTCTTAATCTCTTTAATCACTGTCCAACAAGCAGGGTGTAGAGCCTGCTATGCAAGACTGCACATAGATGCTTCTGCACACCTGCTTTGCCTTGCTAGACAGCAATGTTCTTATTGGCAGGCTTGCACCTCCATTTAGCACATTCATGCATGGAAAATGCATCTGAAGGATGAGTGGCAGATCACACGGCTGCATCCAGGACATGTACCAAGTCATATCTGTTTCTCATAAACTCATGTTTTTCTGGTAAATCACTGGGAAATTACTGAGGGCGAAGTCAGAAAATAACAGTCATTTGAATTTCAGACTTCATACCTTTCAGAAAATTTATACTAATGCAACATCTGTTATTCCATCAATTTTCTAAGTTTGCAAAAGCAATATTTAAAAAGTGTCCCTGTTTTGGGGCCTTTGTCCCCCCGTTATTTATGGCTTTGTCCAAATTTCTTGCTGTAACAGTTTGAGAGATATGGCCACTTGTGATGGGTAAACTTACAACAGCTGCTTACTGCTTCACTCCAAGTTGGCTTCTACAGCTCGACTCATTGATTGATTCTGGGTAATCTGCATGATAGTATTTATTTGTATTCGTTTACCAGGGTACTCCAGCTGGGTCATCCAAGACCGTTTTTCAGTAGAGGCCCAAGAAGAAATGTTAAAATATGTTTTGAAAGCTAATAGACATTTAGCTGCATGACTAAACCTTAAGCCTCTTCTGTCAAAGGCAACATGAGATATATGCGCATTATCCTTTAAGGATATCAGGTGTTTCAGCTAAATGGCAATTCTGAATGTCCATGACTTTTTCTTTTCCTTTTAAGTCTATTTATGTACAATTTCAAGCCAATAAAGCCAAACCCCTCTAGCTGTGGACATGCATGATTCTGCCTTCTTATGGCATCATCAGCACAGCATAAGAAGAATATTTGACTTTTGAAAACACATGGTTGTCATACCTAATGATATCCATAAACATTAGGGTGTCTACAAAATATCCAAACTAACAAACTAGAACAATGAGTAAAACGGTCGCACAGAAAAACTCTAATAAGGTTCAGGAAAAAGCATTATTTAGAAAACCTAGCATGCTTAATCCAATCCTTAGACCAGAATTGGAAACTTTTTTGGTAACAAGTGAGAATGATGTGAGAAAATTATTGTATGACAAAAGTGAACCTGTATTTTATAATTTAAACAAAGAAGAAAAAAATGCATTGCTTGAGTTAAAAAATGACACTAAGCTGTATATTACGAAAGCAGATAAAGACAATGCAGTTGTGGTGCTTAATACGACATTTTATTTAGAAAAAAATGACCTTGATGCTAAATGATGACAAGTTTTACTAAATAACAACGTGGGCACCTGTTAAAAATGCATATGGAGTTGTGTTATGCTTGTATCGAAGAATATTTCTTAGATAATTTGACTGACAAAGAAACAGTGGAGTCTTTTTAGAATAGAAAAACCTAAACTGGGAAGGTTTTTTGGACTTCCTAAAATCCATAAAAACCTGAATTGCCCTGATTTCCGACCGATAGTAGCCAGTCAAAGCAGTAAGACGGAACCTCTAGCCATCTTCATAGATAAATATTTACAGAAGTTAGCCGTACAAAGTAAATCTTATATTAAAGATTCATTTGAATTTAAAAGTTTAGTGAAAAATGTGAAAATAGATTTGCCTCATTATATAGTCATACCAAATGTAGAAGGGTTGGAAATGGTGAATAGAGAGCTTCGTACTTCAGGATTATTTAATACTAGACAAGTGAGATTGTTCACAGAAATATTGGATGTTATTTTATCATATAATTTTTTTGAGTATAATGATGAAATATACAGAAAAATTGTGTAGCTATGGCTCCCAGCTATGCAAATATAGTCCTGTTGAACTGGGAAAAAGAAATTATTTTAGAATCAATTTTTGCAAAACATCATCATGTACAGACGTTTTACTGATGATTTATTTTTTATTTGGGAAGGTTCCGAAAAGAACTCTTAGATTTTATTAAACATGTGAATGAATCCACGAGTTACCTTCGGTTGACATTTAATTATAGGAAGGACAACATTCATTTTTTGGACCTGAATGTGTACAGATCTAGCAATGCTTTAAAAGTTAAGATTTATAAAAAGGAAGCGTAAAGTAACAGCTATCTCCACTACAATAGCATGCATAAGTTTAGTCTGAAAAAAAAACATAGTAAAGGGGCAATTCATTGGAATAAGCAGGTTAACAGATTGGGCAATATTTTTTGAAAAAGAATGTGAAGAACTCAAAAGTAAATTTCAAGAAAGAGGGTACCCCATGGACATCATTAACAATTCCTGGATGGAAGTAAAAAATGTAAGGGAACATAAGGTAGCAAATGTAAATAGCAAGTCAAAAGAAAATGAAAAGGATTTTTCTTAGCATGTGTTTTAGGCAACTCAGTAGATGAATAATTGGAGCTTCTTAATGAATTTTTAAGAAATTAAAAATGTTATAGGGGGAGACCTTGTCTTTGTCTCTAAAAGAGTAAAGAGTTTAAAAGACTTTTTTTAAGAAAAGGAATTTATGCTCAAGTATGCCTGATGTTTTGGAAGTGTGGATGAAAATATGTAACAGTTGTAAGTTATGTCAATATAGGAAAGAAGTTAAGAATTTTGTAGTAACAGCAAGAAGCTTTGAAATTAGGTTGAATAATTTGTGTAATTACAGGTCCAAATATGTGGTATACATGGCTCTGTGTGAATTATGCTCAGCATTCTATATAGGAAGAACCACTAGAGAATTCTACATGTGAGTCAATGAACATGTAAGAGTAGTAGACAACATTGATGTAACCAATGCCTTGGCAAAACATGTTAAGCAAAACATTTGTTAGAAAAAAATAAGGCATGCTTCAGATTTGTAATAATTGATGAAGTCAGTGGTTTTAATCATAGGTTTGATGCAGAAGATGAACTGGATTGGAGATAATATTGCTGGCAAATTAGGCTGAATACATGTGTATACCTGGTTTAAATGACAGGGAAAACTTTAAAGTTGTTCTTAAAAGGAAAGGGTTAAGGCATTAAGTACTTTGGGTCACATGTTATTATTATTATTAAGTATTTAAATAAGCTTGTTCATTATACAACTTGGTCTGAAGAAGTTCTATGAAGGGAATGAAAGTGCTTACCAGTTGGATTTTTATGTAATAAAGTCATTTTGTGTTTTTAGCCATTCATTTTTATTATAATCTTAATATTTATTCTTCATCACTGGAAAAAGGGTCGACCAGGAAGGGTCAGAATTCAGACAGCCTTCAGACATTGTTTGAGATTTCTTCCATTTTTATGCTCTACACACATGCGTACGCTCTCGAAGTGCATTGAAAAGGATATCAACTGGCTAATTGTGGAGGATATAACCTCACTTCCTCCAAACAGCCCTAACCCTCATCTCAAAGCAGTGATCTCTTCAGTATTCATTAGGGAGGTTACACTGCCTAGTGTGATATGAATGTGCACTAGCCCTCCCACCCCCCACCTGAGGAACGGTTGAGTGGTCCAAGCCCTTTCACCGCTGTCCCTCCCTGCCTGGCTTGGATCATCAGTGCTGTCACTGATGATCAAGCCCCACTATCTTGGTTCGCACTCAGGTCTTTGTCCCTTTTGCCCCATGGAGCATGGCTGTTTGTATAGTCACTGGGTAAAGAAGGAGGACTACTAGAAAACTGAGGAATATTTTATGCTAGTGTGTGGAAATATTTTGCAAACAGTGCAGGCTTCAGTGTGCAGCCTCCCACTACTCTGTAACAGTTGATCTGATGTTATCCGTTTCATTATTCCTCATGACTGGGTTGTGGATCCGATCTGGCACTTAACAGATATAGATTCAAGGCTCGTGCTCCTCCCTCTCCCATAATCTCTTTCTGCACTGTAACCCTCAGATCACATTTACCTTTTTATGCACAGACGTGCTTCCTTGCTCTGAGCTACTTTCAGAGAAATTTTCACAGAAACATTTTCTTTTAAGTGCTTTCTTTCTGAATACAGTTGTTAGTCTTTCTCCTAGTTATTCTCCCCTCCCCCTTTTACCTGCCGCTGGCATTAGGGCTTTGTGGAATTCCTCTCCCTTCCTTACTTGGCACTTAGCACCTTTTTTGATTTCTCTCTCTCTACCTCAGGCTTTTTTCAAATAAGGGGTTTAATTCTTCCTTATGTTTGTAGTTGAGTCCTTGCTAGGGTTTTGTTTGGGGGATATCTTCTACATTTTTTTTCTTGGGGTGTCTCACTTGCTTTACAGGATTGTTTGAGTTAACCCCTGTATTTGAGTGTTTTCTGTGTGTGAATGACTGTGTGTGTCAGAACTTTGTCTGAGAAAGACAAACCTACGGGTTTTAAAATGTGTTCTTCTTGTGGGCATAAGATGCCAAATTCTGAATCCCACAAGAAATGTGTCTGTTGTTTGGGTGCTGACCACCTCAAGGCTGATTGCTTGGTATGTGCAGCATTCAACCCTCGAGCACTGGCAGATCCCTGGAATAAGTTGTTGCTAAAGGGCATGGCTCAAGGGGGTCCCTTTGTCTTGCGCTCCCGTACTTTTGGTGGCCTTAAGAAATCCAAGAGCAAAGCCCCTTCTGTTTCTCTGGGAAGCTCCTCCTGTGCCTCAAAAACACCCTAGGCATTCAGATGAGAGATCTTCGGATCCAAAACTGTCTTTGAGCATCTCTCTTCAGATCAGAGGCCCTCAGATCCAATTACTGTTCCCTCTGATCCATCTGTTTCTTCTGATCCCAGGAAGGAGATTCAACAGATGTCTGAGCTGATGTGTTCATTGGATCCCATGTTAGTTATTGAGGACTCTCCATCAGGCTCTTCCAGGGATCTGAAGCATTTGGCTCCCAGGTATAGGAGCCAATCCTCTGATTGGGGGCATCATAAAGTGATTGCAGGATCCAGGCTTACTTCCACAACTAAATCCACCCATTCTTTAGCCTCCTCCAGATTCTCCAGGAGCCACTTACCTATCAATATGGACAGGATGATGGGGATGTTTTCTTAGGGCCCAGATAGAGATGGGTCTCTTCTCATCTCCAGCCCATTCTGGCTTAGTGAGATCCCCAACCCCAAGGTTGTCTTCTCCCCTTCCAAATATTCCTGTTTCAGAACCCCAGGACCCAGTTCATCTTAGGGAAACATCGACAGGCCCAGGAATTCATGATTTCTCTGCTTCATCAGGGTCCTTGACCATCTGTATACCATTGCCATTAGATCAGAGAGGATCTTGGCTCCAAGAGGTTGGCACTGGGTCTCTGGGAAAGGTTCAGGTCCAGGTCTTTTGGATTGGTCCCTTCCTTTGGGGCCTCAGCTTTCAACAGCTTGGGGCTGGTACTCTTTGTAGGGCCAGGACCTGGGGCTAGCACTGCACCCTCTTCCCTGGTGGCTTTGGTTACTGGGGATGAGGATGGAGTTTCTTCAAGTCCTTCAGCTTTTTGGGTGGTAGAGTGGACCTTTTCCAAGTCTGGAGAAGCATCTTCCCCTCTACCGGGTACATCTCAACCCATAACCAGTCTTCATGTGATAGCCTTCTGGCATCATCCAAAACTTCTTCTGAGTCTTCCACTGAGCTCCTCACAGAGTAGGTGCCACAGAAGAGGCAGTGCAAGAGAAGACACTTGGACTCTCCCATGGAGTCCCTCAAGGAGAACACAGATTTGATGAAGGGGATGAGTCCCCCCGGTCTTCACCTGATGAAGTCTCCTTTGGAGACATTCTGGAGCTGTTAAAACAGAAGGGCTGATGGTTGTCCCAGCCCCTGTCTTCAGAGGAATCTGTGTTCTTGAAGGCTTTTGGGACAGAACTACTTCCTGGGCCCCCCCCCCTGGGATGAGCTCATTGACCTTATTGCAGGGCGAGGAAAAAACCTGACACCATGGAACCAGTCCCTAAGAAGGCTGCCAAGTTTTTAAGCCCTTCATCAGACAGAATGCATTGGAGCAAAAGCATGCCATTTGATGCCATCATGATTTCTGCGGCCACAAAAAAAGGAGACGGCTGAACAGAGCTCCAGCATCCATCCCACTAACAAAGAGTCTCGGGCGATTGACAGCCACAGGAAGCATGTCTATGCTTCAGCCATGAATGGTCTGAGCGCTCTTAATCATTTGGTACATTTTATTAACCTCTAAAGAGATCTGGTTACTGAACTAACCAAATCCCTTTCAAAGTTGATGTCGTTGGAGGACCTCAAGAAGGTATCTTCCAAGTTCACCACTCTATCTTCTGTTGCCGATTCCATGATGAGGTTTATCTCCAATGCTGCAGAAGATACCTCTCGAATGGCTGGTGCAGGCATTGCCTTGAGGCATCATGGGTGGATGTGGTTGTGCAGGTTCATGGAACCCTTCAAGGCATTTTTCATGAATGCCTCCTTTGAAGAGTGAAGATTGGCAACAGCAGATAAAGAAGTTATGTCTTACCATAACTTTCCATCTGTGTTGTTGATCTTCCTCCTCCCTTTTTGGACCATCAGTCAAGAAAACTTTGTCCCACAGTGAGCAGGAAAGGAGACTTGTTTGACGGTGGGGATCAAATTTTCTAATCCCCAAATGTCCTTTTCCAAAACCCAAAAGGGCGTTAAGAAACTTTGGTTCTGGAAGTCGCAGAGTTCCTTTGAAGATGCCCTAGAGGCAGACGCCTCCCTAGGGGTGGGGGTGGGGATCCTCAGAATCAGGGCTTCAGAGAGCCTTTCTCCGAGAAGCCCTTTCAGCGCCCCTGAGGCATTGCCAGACTGTCCTGCCCAGTTGCAGGTCAGTTCTCGTTGCACCCAAATGCCTAGACAGACATAACAAGCGATCAGTGGGTGCTCAGTATCATATCCAGGAGTTATTACATTGCCTTTTCCCAACTTCCTATAAACCCAAAGCTAGTTCTCCCCAAAATGCTACCCAGTCTGAGAGAACTAGCCCAGAGGGAGAAGTTTTAACACTTCTAGAAAAAAGAGGTATCCAGGAGGTCCCAGCAGGACAAATAGGGTCCGGAACTTATTCTCACTTCTTTTTGGTGCCAAAAAAGACTGGGGACCTGCATCTGATTTTGTCCATTAGCAACTTGAATCAAAGTTCTGGAGGTAACTGTTCAGTCCATCCTGACACTGTTAAAGAAGGACAAATGGATGTGCTCCATAGACCTCCAGGACACTTAACTATCATATCAAGAAAGACAGACTCTCCAGGAGGCACCTGCGCTTCCAGCTGGGAGCCAATCATTTTCAATTCAGAGTGCTGTCCTTTGAACTTACCACAGCCCCCAGGGTGTTTGCCAAATGCTTGGCAGGAGTAGTGGCTCACCTGAGACTACAGGGATTCCCAGGTCTTCCTGTACCTGGACAGTTGACTCCTTATGGCTCCCACAAGGCATCAACTGACATCATTAATGCAGTACCTTTTGTAGACCTTCAACAAGCTAGGCATTACGGTTATTGTGACCAAGTTGAAACTAACTCCTATGCACAGCCTGGAATTCATAGGTACCCAACTCAGCACAATGACAGAAATTGCAACTTTGCCTCCTCAAAGAGTAGACTTGATCAGGCAGCAGCTCAGGGCCATCCTGGAGGTCCCATCGCCACAGGTGCATCTCATCCTCAAAGCACTGGGGTCCATGTCAGTCTCTATCCTCCTTGTACTGCTAGCAAGGTATTAAATATGAGTGCTTCATTGGACACTGACAGTCCAGTGGTCTATCCTTTATCTGATATCCACACCAATCCCATTGACACATTGACACCCATTTGCAGATGGCATTTGCAATATTAGCTCCTTTCAGAAGATCTATTCCAAGGCAGACCTTTTCCTCTTCCCCTGCCCATGGTCACAATGACCATAGATGCTTCCTTGCTAGGGTGGGGTGGGGGCATTTTCAGTGCAGAATGGTCCAAGGCACATAGTCCCTCACAGAGACCAAGTTGCACATAAACGTCCTAGAGATGATTGCAGTCCTCCTCATATTGCAAGCTTTTTAAGATTGTCTTCCTCTAGGGATGATTGCAGTTCATACAGACAACATGTCAGTGTTCTGGTACATCAACAAACAGGGAGGAACACGTTCTTACCCACTGTGCAGAGAGGCCATGACAGTGTGGGAATGGGTGATTTCATCCAGTCACTTTCTGCTTGCAACTCACATATCCAGGGAGTCCAACGTATTAGCAGACAAACTCACTAAGTCCATCTTGACTTCGCATGAGTGGTCCCTCAGTCCATCAGTGATGTCTCAGATATTCGGCCACTGGAGCCAGTCTTGCTGCAGCCTGATTCCCCCAGAGAGGCAGTCCCCGAGGGACACTGTAGTCCACAATTGGCCTCCAGGTCTCCTCTATGCATATCCACCTCTTCCATTGAGCCCCAAGTTGCTGCAGAATGCCCACAAACTGAAGTGTTCCATGATCGTCATTCCCCTGTTCTGGCTTTGTAAAGTGTGGTCCCCCTTCCTACAGTCTCATCTGAAGTATCCGCCTTGGATACTGGATCCCATTCTGGATCTCATCTCTCACCTCTCAGAACAGCAATCTCTGAACCTTTGATCCCTTTGTCTAAGTGCACAGTTTTTCCACTTTCCATGATAGTAAGACAGTCAAGTCTGGCTTCTCCTGTCAGGAAAATTATGCTAGCTTCTCCGAAGCCATCAACTCAAAAACTCAATAACAGTAAGTGGAAACATTTCTCCTTTTGGGCTGCGGAAAGGAATCTTGACCCTTTCTCAGTGGCGGTGTCAGATATTCTTCTCTTTTTATCATCCTTTTATCAAGAAGGTGGCAGTTTCTCTACCATAAAACTACAATTATAGGTTCATAGGTAGGCACTAAGCTATTGGCCCTAGGGCCTATACAAGCCTAGCCAAAAAGGTACCCTGGCTTTCACCACCCAAGAAAATTATTTTCCTGTGCCCCTGTCAAACAGAGCCACAGAGGTGATCCCCGGGGTGAATTTCCTATTACCCATCCAATCATCAAGATTTTTCTTGAAGAGTGCTAATGAGGAGCTCTGTTTGACATAGATAGGTAGTCTGTTCCAGAGTATGGGAAGTCTCTGGGATGGGAATCTATCCCTCCAGCATGTTCTGTTTATTGTGGTGACAAGGTTTAGGTCCCTAGAGCGTGTAGCTCGGACAGATTGGGATTTCTTTGAGTGGAGTATGTCCAACAGCTCTGGGTTTGACATAGCTTTGTATGTTGGGCAGAAATCGCCTCTGAGTAGGCGATATGCGACAGAGTAAAGCTGGAGTTTTTTTAGATGGTCTGCGTAGGGCATCTGTTTGAGGCGAGTAATCCTCTTTGTGAGGTATTTCTATGGCCTTTCCAGTTGTTGTAGATGTCTTGTGAGGTACATACCAAAAGGGGCATTGTACTCTATAATGGGTCTAATGAGTGATGAGTAGAGGGGAACAATGACCTCTTTTTTCCTGGATGAGAAACCTTTTGTGATAAGGTGTGCCACGTAGAAGGATTTCCTGACCACTGTGGCGATGTGATTATCAAAGGAGAGACTACTGTCCACTTGTGTCCCAAGGTCTCTTATCACACTTTCAGTGTTAAGTAGATTACTGCCTATGTGGTAGTTCATGTGTACAGAGTTTTTACCAAAGTGGATGACAATGCACTTTTTGGCATTGAGCTTGAGGCCATGGCTTTGACACCAGGCATCGGTCTCAGTGTGGTTCTTTTGTAGGATGTCCACATCTTTAGGAGTTTCGATTATGGCTCCTAGTTTGCAGTCATCTGCGAACTTAGTTAGCCAAAGACCTTCTGTGTTAGCCTGTACTTCAGAGAATTAGATACCGAACAGGAGAGGACCCAGGAGTGAACCCTGTGGTACTCCATTTGTCACTGGTCTGAAGTCTGATTTGGAGTCTGCTACTTTCACAGTGTGGGTTCTGTCAGTAAGCCAGTTGGCAACCCATCTTGTGACATAGGGATTTATACCTAGTTTAGTGAGTTTATCTATAATTCCAAATTGGGGGATGGTGTTGAATGCCTTGACAAGATCTAGATAGGCTGTGTGAACCACCTTACCCTCATCTATGGCTTTGGTGACTGCTTCAAAGAAGTCTATCCCGTTTAGGAGACATGATCTGCCTTTTACAATCCCGAACTGTGTGGGGTCCAAAGTTTGGAGATCTCCAGTGTCTTTATTTATGAGTTCCATGATGATACGTTCCATGGCCTTGCAGACCAGGCTCATCAGGCTAATGGGGCGGTAGTTCCCAGGGTCTGTCATGGCTCCGTCTTTGTGGAGTGGGATAACCATTGCAGTGCACCATTCAATGGGCACAAAGCCTAAGGTGAGGCTATGACTGAACATGGTACTTAGGTGGGGTGCCAGTTCATTCTGTAGTTCGTGCAGAAGGCAGCCTGGGATGTTGTTAGGTCACATGGATGCTGTGTTCTTGGCTTTGGAGAGTGAGGTTTTTACCTGTTCAGATGTGATTACAGGAACTTTGCATTCTTCCGGTATAGAGATGGCCTCTTTATGGGGTGAGAGGGGGGTAAATTTAGCACTAAACCTATCTGCCAAGTAATTAGCGGCCATTTCTACTTTTCATGTCAATAGGGAACCTACCTTTTCCTTCAGACTATGTAAGGCCTTCATGAAAGGCATTTTCTTTCTCAGGCCTCCTGTCAAAGATCCTTCTCCCCCCTTGGAATCTGACTATAATGTTACAGTGTCTCACTCAAAATCCTTTCGAGCCAGCTCATTCATGTGATATTAAATTTCTGTCTTGGAAGACCGCCTTTCTTGTGGCTGTAACTTCGGCTAAGAGGGTCTCTGGTTACAGGCCTTGAACAGGGTAGCCTTGAAAACTAATCCTTCCTTCATGCCCAAGGTAGCTACTGAAAATAATATCAAACAGTCTATTTAGTTACCTGTCTTTTCTCCTAACTACTCTAACAAGTGCATATATCTACTCCATAGTTTGGATGTACATAGGCAGTTAAGATTGTATGTGCACAGGACTAAATCCTTTACGAAATCTGTTCAGTTGTTTTTAACCTTCTCCTTGAGCAGATGTGGCCAGGTAGTGTCCAAAGTTACAATTTCTAACTAGATTTCAAACTGCATTTCCACTATTTATTCTCTTAGGAACTTGGTGTTACCTTATCCACCTGAGACTCACTCCCTTAGGACAGTTGGTACCTTGTCAGCCTTCTCTGTTAAGGTGTTCGTAGATGACATTTGTGCTGCTGCCACTTGGTGAACTCCTCACACTTTGGTTTTGCATTATAAAGTGGCTATGGTCCCCAGAAACAGAGCATCTTTTGGTTCCATGGTGCTCAGGCACATTCTTCCATAGGGCCACCCAGGATACTTTCGTAGCTGGGGATTCTGGCCCAGTCATGAGGAATAATTAAATGGATAACATCAGATCAACAGTTAGGTACTTACCATAACTTGGCATCTGTGTTATTCTATTTCATTACTTCTCACTTCTTGTCCACATTCCCCCATCAATGTTTTCTGGAGGATCTAAAGAGGCTGAAATCTCGGGCTGCTGTGCTTCTGCTCCTTGGTGTAGAATTGGCATAAATGTGGAAGTCTACAGATATATATATATATATATATATATATATATATATATATATATATATATATATATATTTGCATGTATATGTGTATTCTCTGGGGTTCCAACAGCAAACTCAATGTGAGGGTTAGAGTGTAGAAGGGTTATGGGAGTGGGAGGAGATCAAGCCTTGAATCTGTGTCTGTGAAGTGCCGGATAGGATCCAAAATTGGACCCAGAATCCAGCCATGAGGAATAATGAAATACGATAACACAGATGCTGAGTTATCTTTTGTTACAGTAAATGGTGCACCTTGTGTTATTCAGACAGGCTACTAGGGAGATCTGCTGCCATGTATAGGTACTTTCATTTAGAGTTTTCCTTGTGAGGTACATACCAAAAGGGGCATTGTACTCTATAATGGGTCTAATGAGTGATGAGTAGAGGGGAACAATGACCTCTTTTTCCTGGATGAGAAACCTTTGTGATAAGGTGTGCCACGAGAAGGATTTCCTGACCACTGTGGCGATGTGATTATCAAAGGAGAGACTACTGTCCACTTGTGTCCCAAGGTCTCTTATCACACTTTCAGTGTTAAGTAGATTACTGCCTATGTGGTAGTTCATGTGTACAGAGTTTTTACCAAAGTGGATGACAATGCACTTTTTGGCATTGAGCTTGAGGCCATGGCTTTGACACCAGGCATCGGTCTCAGTGTGGTTCTTTTGTAGGATGTCCACATCTTTAGGAGTTTCGATTATGGCTCCTAGTTTGCAGTCATCTGCGAACTTAGTTAGCCAAAGACCTTCTGTGTTAGCCTGTACTTCAGAGAATTAGATACCTAACAGGAGAGGACCCAGGAGTGAACCCTGTGGTACTCCATTTGTCACTGGTCTGAAGTCTGATTTGGAGTCTGCTACTTTCACAGTGTGGGTTCTGTCAGTAAGCCAGTTGGCAACCCATCTTGTGACATAGGGATTTATACCTAGTTTAGTGAGTTTATCTATAATTCCAAATTGGGGATGGTGTTGAATGCCTTGACAAGATCTAGATAGGCTGTGTGAACCACCTTACCCTCATCTATGGCTTTGGTGACTGCTTCAAAGAAGTCTATCCCGTTTAGGAGACATGATCTGCCTTTTACAATCCCGAACTGTGTGGGGTCCAAAGTTTGGAGATCTCCAGTGTCTTTATTTATGAGTTCCATGATGATACATTCCATGGCCTTGCAGACCAGGCTCTTCAGGCTAATGGGGCGGTAGTTCCCAGGGTCTCTCATGGCTCCCCCTTTATGGAGTGGGATAACCATTGCAGTGCACCATTCAATGGCACAAAGCCTAAGGTGAGGCTATGACTGAACATGGTACTTAGGTGGGGTGCCAGTTCATTCTGTAGTTCGTGCAGAAGGCAGCCTGGGATGTTGTTAGGTCACATGGATGCTGTGTTCTTGGCTTTGGAGAGTGAGGTTTTTACCTGTTCAGATGTGATTACAGGAACTTTGCATTCTTCCGGTATAGAGATGGCCTCTTTATGGGGTGAGAGGGGGGTAAATTTAGCACTAAACCTATCTGCCAAGTAATTAGCGGCCATTTCTACTTTTCATGTCAATAGGGAACCTACCTTTTCCTTCAGACTATGTAAGGCCTTCATGAAAGGCATTTTCTTTCTCAGGCCTCCTGTCAAAGATCCTTCTCCCCCCTTGGAATCTGACTATAATGTTACAGTGTCTCACTCAAAATCCTTTCGAGCCAGCTCATTCATGTGATATTAAATTTCTGTCTTGGAAGACCGCCTTTCTTGTGGCTGTAACTGCTAAGAGGGTCTCTGGTTACAGGCCTTGAACAGGGTAGCCTTGAAAACTAATCCTTCCTTCATGCCCAAGGTAGCTACTGAAAATAATATCAAACAGTCTATTTAGTTACCTGTCTTTTCTCCTAACTACTCTAACAAGTGCATATATCTACTCCATAGTTTGGATGTACATAGGCAGTTAAGATTGTATGTGCACAGGACTAAATCCTTTACGAAATCTGTTCAGTTGTTTTAACCTTCTCCTTGAGCAGATGTGGCCAGGTAGTGTCCAAAGTTACAATTTCTAACTAGATTTCAAACTGCATTTCCACTATTTATTCTCTTAGGAACTTGGTGTTACCTTATCCACCTGAGACTCACTCCCTTAGGACAGTTGGTACCTTGTCAGCCTTCTCTGTTAAGGTGTTCAGATGACATTTGTGCTGCTGCCACTTGGTGAACTCCTCACACTTTGGTTTTGCATTATAAAGTGGCTATGGTCCCCAGAAACAGAGCATCTTTTGGTTCCATGGTGCTCAGGCACATTCTTCCATAGGGCCACCCAGGATACTTTCGTAGCTGGGGATTCTGGCCCAGTCATGAGGAATAATTAAATGGATAACATCAGATCAACAGTTAGGTACTTACCATAACTTGGCATCTGTGTTATTCTATTTCATTACTTCTCACTTCTTGTCCACATTCCCCCATCAATGTTTTCTGGAGGATCTAAAGAGGCTGAAATCTCGGGCTGCTGTGCTTCTGCTCCTTGGTGTAGAATTGGCATAAATGTGGAAGTCTACAGATATATATATATATATATATATATATATATATATATATATATATATATATATATATATTTGCATGTATATGTGTATTCTCTGGGGTTCCAACAGCAAACTCAATGTGAGGGTTAGAGTGTAGAAGGGTTATGGGAGTGGGAGGAGATCAAGCCTTGAATCTGTGTCTGTGAAGTGCCGGATAGGATCCAAAATTGGATCCAGAATCCAGCCATGAGGAATAATGAAATACGATAACACAGATGCTGAGTTATCTTTTGTTACAGTAAATGGTGCACCTTGTGTTATTCAGACAGGCTACTAGGGAGATCTGCTGCCATGTATAGGTACTTTCATTTAGAGTTTTCCTTAAATGCAGTGCAGGCTAAGCTTTACACAGTAATCTTTCCAGAGCCTATAAACATCATAAGCAGTCAATGTATACATATTATACATTCATTTATTCACTTACTCCATGTTGAACACAGATTATAGTGGAAAGCTAATTTACTTCTGCCTTTTTTGCTGAGAAATTAATATGTTCATCATACTGCTGCACTACCTATAGCTATACGGGTTTATTTCTTCCTAAGGATATAACAGCAAGACAGTTTCCAACTTTATGGTCACCTTCTGTGTGCCCAAACCATTAGCATGAGCTTGAGCTGAGCTGAAGAAAAAGAGTGGTTTGGTCACCAACCCATTGAGTGCTTTCCTACTACCAAAGAGTCCTCCTCTTGCAGCCCTTTGAGGATTGAATGCCAGCTAAAGCTCTTTCCATTGCTTGGGAAATAAGTTCCCTTCTGAGGGGGGGGGGGTGTGCTTTTAGTAGCTTTTAAATGGGAGCATTACTTTTAACTTTTGTGAGAAAATTTTAAGACTAAGCTTAAAACTTATTGTTATTCGAAATCAAAGAGGGAAGAGGGGTAGGATATGAAACAAGAGAAAATGGTTCTCTGAAGAGGTGGAAAAAGTAACTTTTTTTTACTCCTTACCTGTTATTGGCTATTGCTGCTAGGCTTCCCTGGGAATCAGGCATCTTTTTTGGCTTTACCATGCAACAGCATATCAATTCCTAAGTTCTTCTTTCAGCTGCATAAATAAATAAATAAATAAATAAATAAAATGAATGATAATAATAATAATAATAATGATAATAATAATAATAATAATAATAATAATAATAATAATAATAACAAGCCTTTCCCATCACAACAGACTACTAAAGTGCCTCAGACACATACACTTGACTACTGTAGTCACTTCTGATTCCTCAAACCATTCATATTTTTCTTTGGCTCTCTCTGGTGTGGTCTCTACGGCTACCATGGACTGGGGGTTAGACATGTACCCTGCAGTTGCTGCAGTGCCCTTGGCAGGCAAAGGAGAACCACTCTTATCATGCCTGGGAATGCCGATCCCTAGGGAAGTTATGCCTGGCACAAGTGGGATTGCTTCTTTGGAAATTTCTGTCAAAAAGAAGCAAAACTTTACAAGTATGTCTTCTACTATACAAGTTACCTTGAATAGGAATGATTTACTGGGCTTTAGTTCAGACTGTTGACCCTTCCAGTGCTGATGGGTTCAGAAGGAGAAAAAGGATCCTTCATTTTCTGAAGGGTTCAAGATTTTGAAACACAAAATGATTATGAAGGGACAATTTCTATTTTTTTTTTCTCCTTGGATTTCTGATTCAGATTCTGAAGACAGTGTGACTTCTTTTAGTCCCTTTAAATGATTATTTTTTTCTGAATCTACTTAAATAATGAATCAGTTGTTTCACTGGGAACATAATGACCTTCCACTGTCTTTGAAGAAATATGATTTGCTACAGATAGAATTCCCTGAACCTACATTTGCTCTTCTTGTTCTTTCAGCATTAGAGGATATTTTTCTCAAAGCCTATAACTTGCCAGGCAAACAGCCTGCTACCCCCCTGAAAACTAGAAGTTCTTAAGTGTTAAGTTTTTATATTATAATTAAGGATCAGACCCAGCAGTGACTTCTCTGATAAACCCAGCTCTTTTCTAAACTCTAGATCTGATGATGTCAATTTTCATTTATTTCTCCAAATATGGGGCATGGATCCGATCCTCATATCTGACTCAGCCGCTGTTTCACAGCTCATGGAACTACAAGCTCTTGAGCTCCTCTCTTACGCAAGATGCAGCAGTCCCTATTATTCCCTCTCATTCTCCAGATCTCATTTGCTGCCATTGCAAACTAACATGGTCTCTATAGCTCTTGAGTATCTTTGGTGAAAAAACAATAAGGTGTTCAATTTTTTTTTCTGAATTTTAGCTTTCCAACCTTTTTTATTCCTTTGTGCTTACCACTGGTAATATCTTAACTACAACCACTAGTAATTGTTCTTTTTTTCCATTTACCACTTGTTAGTATTCTACTTTTCCTTTTCTTTTGGATAGTTTTGGTGTTTTTCCTACTTACTATGAGTAATGTCCTCCCTATGTGAGGTTTGATTGTCACATGCAGAATTTGGCTAGGCTTAAAATGGTCCATAAGGGCAGTTAGCCTAGAACTAATTTATAAGCCTATGATACATGTCACTCTCTCTGGACGGTGCAGTGGTGCAGCGGAAGTGTTGTTGCCTCACAGCAAGAGGATTTCTGGTTCGATTCCCTGCTGGAATGCATTCTTTGCAGAGTCTGCATGTCCTCCTTGCATTCATGTGGGGTACCTCGAAGTGCTCTGGTTTCCTCCTGCATTACAAAGACATGCGTCTGGAGTGTTTCTCCCTGGGCCTCCACTGAAAATTGGTTTTGTTCCAAGTCAGTCTTTCCCGGTTAACAAATGTTAAATAAATAAATAATTATTAATTACCATGGTTGGTAATTCTTTTTTTTTCCTCTTACCGTTAGCTGGTATCTTCTAAATACCATTGTTGGTACCTGTATTGCATCTTTCCCCTAGTTCTATTTAAAAAAAAAATCTTAATTAGTAGCAGTAGTAGTCCTTATAGTATTTTTCTGCTTATTTCTGTACTGTACTTTGTTATTCTCATGGCAGATAAACCATCAGGGTTTAAAAATGCAGTAAATTCAGATGTACGATCCTGTTGTCTGATTCTCATAACCTTTGTGTATATTGCTTTGCACCAGAGCATTTGCAAGATTCATGCTCCATTTGTAAAGCTTTTAACCCAAGAGCTGTTATACACAGAAAAATAACAATTCTCAAAGGCTTTCTTCTGTCTGCCTTTGGAGAGTCACTAACTAGAGGTCAGACATCCAAGCATAAGAAAAAAGGAGGCACAAAAAGAGACCTTTGGAGCATCCCAGCTCTTTGCAATTTTCTTCAGAGTCTTGGAAGAAGACTCAGAGAACTTCTTATCTGACATAAAAAGCCTCGGCTCCAACAACTTCAGACACCAGATCTGTCTTTTCGGATCTGACCCATTCAGAATCTAGACATCTACCAAGAACAAGGTATGTGTCTTCCCTGGATCCATTTCACTCTCACCTTCCATCGCCTTCCTGGAAAGACACAGATCTCCCTCCATTGCCTCTTCCCGTTCATCCAGATGTCTCACTGAAGTGGATGTAAACAGAATGATGAGGAAGTTTCTTTCCAGAGACCTCTGCTTGTAGAAGCCCACAAATTTTGGCTCCTTCTTCGATCCGTCCTTCAGTTTTGGAGCCCTCAGATGTGAGACTCCTGGAAACATCCATTTCGAATCAGAAGATGCCACTTTCTCCGAATCCAGTGTCTTCTGTGAGTGTGCCAGATCTGACCATTTCAGAGCCAGATGGCTCTTGGACCCAAAGTTTCTTTGTTGGGTTTGAGGGTTAGAGTCGACTCCAAAGATGTTGGAGCTGTCTCTGCCCCTCAGAACCTCAGCATTTGATAGCTCTGTCCTAACTCCTGCCTCAGGTGTGGTGCCCTCAAGCAGAAGGGAACCATTTGGGACATTCTGCCTTTGAGGTGGTAGAAAGAGAGAGACAGTATTCTCTTCTAGAGATTAGATGGCGCCGCCTTCCTTAGATCTACCCTCTGGTTCTCAGATACCTTTGTGTTGTGAGCCTTAGCATTCTGCTCCATAGGGGCAGCCAGCCCAAAGTCTGCAGTCTTCTGATACTTCTCGCAAAGAAGCCCCTAGGAAGAGGAAGTGCAAGGGGAAGCACTTGGACTCCCCTCAGGAGTAAATCACAGAAGATAACGATTTTGATAAGGAAGAAGGGTCCTCAAGATCACCACCTGATGATGTCTCATTTGGAGACATTTTAGAGATCCTGAAACAAAGGGATGGATGGTCTACCAACAACCCTTCTCAAGAGAAACTGGACTTCCTGGAAGCAGTTGGTACAGGCCCATCTACTTCCAGGTTGACTAAGCCTGCTGATGAGCTCATTGATTTGATCTCTCAATGGGCTTGGAAGGAACCAGGTTCTGTAGAAACAATCCCCAAGAGACCAGATAGGATCTTGGCACCACTGAAGGGAAGGGAATTTTGGAACAAAGGAGTAATAGTGAATGCTATGGTCATAGTAGCAGCTGCCAGGAAATAACTCTCGGAACAAAGCTCTTCGGTTCATTCCCCTAACATGAAGTCTAGGGTGCTGGACAGGTTTGGGAAGCAAGTGTAGGCATCAGCCATCTTTCCTCTCAGGTCTCTGAATTACTTGGCACACTTTACCAGATTACAAAGAGATTTGATCAATGAACTCTCAAAATCCCTCTCAGAGACTACTACTGCTGAGGCAGAGTCTTCTATTGCTTCACAGTTAGCGACCCTTCAGTTTATTTCAAACCCCTCTATGAGGCTTACTTCACATGCAGCTGAAGGAGCCTCGAGAGTGGTGGGTTCAGGCACTTCTATCAGGAAGCATGTCTGGATGCATCTGTGTGAATTTGCAGAGCCCTTCAAGTCATCCTTCATCAGTGCTCTCTTTGACGGAAGTTGGTTATTCGGCCATAAAGTGAAAGACACACTCTCCAGGTTTGAGATAGATGTTAATATCCTGTCTGTTGTAGAAGTACATTTTTTTTGATTCATCAAGGAACTGTTTCCAGGAATCAAGGAGATGGTCAGGAGATGTGGAGAGAGTTCCCCCAAGTTCCAGATGGTCACGGTTCAGTCCATTTTGCCTTTTGTGCACAAAGATGAGTGGATGTGCTCTATAGATCTCCAGGATGCATACTATCACATAAAGATGAACAGACAGTTCAGGAAATATCTACACTTCCTGCTTGGGGCCAGTCATTACCAGTTTCGAGTACTGCCCTTTGGTCTCACCATGACCCCCAGGGTGTTCACCAAATGCATGGCAGTAGTAACAGCTCACTTCAGACTGCAAGGATTCCAAGTGTTTCTGTATCTAGATGACTGTCTCATAACTACCTTAACCAAACATCTACTGATAGCAGTTTGAAACTAATTGCTCCAGATTTGTGCCAACCTAGGCATCACAACCAACCACAGCAAATCTCAACTTCAACCTTCTCAGACATTAGAATTCATAGGAGCCATTTTCAACTCAACATCTATTATAGCCTCTCTCCCATTGCTAAGGATTCAAACCATTTGATGTTATGCTGTCCTATCTCTCCGTAATTCTTGCTGGATGGGTTTGGAGCCGATCCTCGGCTCCGACTCAGCCGATACTAAAGCTTGAGAGCTTTTACTGGCTCGAGGCTATCCCCTATCCCAGGGTGCATCACGACAATTCCCCAGATCTCATTTGCTGCAAAAGCTTCAAAGTTGTCTTCTTACTGACTCATTGGCTAAGTAAAATCTTTTGATATTTTTCACCATATTTCTTCACTTTTTTCTATTGACTAGTTTTTTCCTATTATCTGAGTGATTGTAGTGAGCATTTGCTCCCCTATCCCCTTTTCTTAAAGATTGTACAGCTCATTTTAGTTAGAGGACTGTATTTGCCCATTTAAATTAGTGGGCCTTTCCTCTCTGAGTGGTAGTCTTTCTCTTTCTTTATATATAAAAAAGAATATATATATATATATATATATATATATATATATATATATATATATATATATTTCTTCTCCATATATAGTTATACTATTGGTTTTCTGTTGTTGTTATATTGTTATTTCTTCTTAGTAAGAATATATCTAAAGATAAAGACAGAGAACATAAAGAACACCGCCCTTCTGGCTTTAAAAAATGCGACAAATGTTCTCAAAAAATGTCATTGACTGACAGTCACACCTGCTGTGTGTACTGTCTTGGAGAGGCTCATTTACAAGAACCCTGTACTTTCTGTCATGCTTTCAACACTAGGGTTCTTAACGAAAGGAAAAGAAAACTGATAGACAGGGGCCTTTTGACTATTTCCTTCCAGGAACAGCTGGAACATGGTCAGACAGCTCCCAAAACTCATAAAAGGAAATCTCCATAGTTTCCGGCTTTGGAAATCTAAAGCGATGGAGCCAAAGAGTTCTGATCCGATTCTGCTTCTTCAGTCTTGGTGCCATCTGTTTCATCGGTGCCCAGACAAACTTCTATGTTGAGACACTCACCTGTTTTGGAACCCGTTTCACCTACCTTGAGATCTCCTATTTTGTAAAGGAGGAGATCTCCATCTCCACCCTTTCCTCCAGGACACTTTCTAATGAGGATGTTGAGCAGGTGGTGAAGATGCTGCTCTGTGACCTGGCGCTGGCTAAAAGTTTAGCTCCTCTGGACCCAAAGGCTTCAGAGCTGTCCCATCTTCAGGCTACTGCACCTCCTTCAACTGCTTCGCTCTTGGAGTCTAATGCTTTGGGTTCTTTAGTGCTGGAACCTTCAGTTCCGGGAATTCTTCCTGCTTCCTCAGAACCGATAACTCTATCCTCATCGGCTCAGTCTGGAGCCGAGGGATCTGGGAGCCGATGCTCTTGGGTCAACTCTAAGAGGGATAGTCACCCCGTTTTTTTCTTCAGAACTAACCCTCCCTCTCAGTGCTTCAGCTCGTGTGAGCTCGGCTCCCACGTCCGCTTCAGAACCTGTCCCTCCTGCTCAGAGTCAACCTTCCGTTTCCTTAGAGTGGAGGTCTTCATTGGAGCGGGGTGGTAAGGCTTTCTTAGTGATAGAGAAAGCTTTGTGTAGTGCCAAAGCTCTGCCTTTGGACCCGATGTCCCTCTAGCAGCCAGTAGCAACCTCTTCTCCCCCACCTGCCCCTAAGCGTAGGGAACTAGAGCCCCCAAGGAGCCCCCATTGGATGTGTCCCCTCTTCCGAGACCTCCCCAGATTATCCCACTGGAGATGTCCCTCGGAAAAGGCTTTGTAAGAGGAAGCACATTGACTCACCTGGGTCTGTCACTTTGGACACTTATTTGGATGAGTCAGAAGGGTCCCTAAGATCCCCCTCTGAGGATGTCTCCTTTGTGGACATCCTTGAAATCCTTAAACAGAGTGGTGATTGGAAGACCTCTAACCCGACTGAGGATGAATCAGTGTACCTTGAGGCTTTTGGTTCCCAACCTTCCACCTCCTGGGTGACACCACCTTATGACCAACTTTTAGGGGTCATATCCCAGAAAGCTTGGACCTCTCCGGACACAGTGGAGCCTGTCCCATGGAGGCCAAACAAATTTATGACCGCTCCAAAAGACAAATCTTTTCTAACTAAGGGAGTTCCTGTGGATGCTATGGTGGTAGCAGCTGCCACAAAGAAGGAGTTGTCAGACACATCCTCCAAATATCCATCCTAATAAAGAGTCTAGGATGATGGATAAGTATGGAAAGCATACCTTTTGTCCAGCAGCATTTACCTTATGATCACTGATTTACCTGGCCCATTTTACTAGACTTCAAAGGGATCTCCGGAAGGAGTTTGGAAATACCCTTTAGGGTTCAGTAGCTTTGGGATCTGTTGACAACGTATCTGCACAGCTCTCCACCCTTACCTCTATTGCTAACTCCTCCATGAGGCTGATTTCCTATGCAGCTGATGTAGCGAGCAGGACAGCCACAGCAGGGATCTCTCTTAGGAGACATTCCTTGATACGTCAATGCAACTTTACGGAATACTTTAAGTCTTCCTTTATCAAATTCCCCTTTGATGTTTCAACTCTCTTTGGACCTCAGATAAAAGAGACTTTGACCAGGTGCGAGCAGGAAGGGAAAAATCTTATCTGCTGTCTGAGTCCGTTTCTCCCTTCCTTCTAGACCCTATCCCAAGGGTCAAACAAGAGGGAAAATGTGGTTCCGTAAATCCCAAAAAGGTTTCCCTCAGGTACAAGGTCACCCAGCAGAGGGAGAGGTTATCACAGCAGAGGGGGTCCACAACAACATGGTGATAGAGATGCTTTCTCTGATCATCTCTTTCATCGCCCCTGAGGGGTTGCCTGACTGTCTGTCTCTGGAGGCAGTCGGGGGTCATCTCTCACTGTACCCAAGCACCTGGCTACAAATTTCCCAAGATGATGGGTACAAAATATAGATGTTATGTGATCCTATCTCACCTACATTCTGACTGATGGGTTCGGAGCCGATCCCTCGGCTCCGACTCGGCACGCTTATGCTATAGAGCGAGGCCTCTAATTGGCTGAGCTATCTTTATCCCAGGATGCACCACCACTAATCCCCCAGATCTCGTTTGCCGCTTACAGAGCTTGGACGTGGTCTCAACATTGGCTGGGCTAAGTACTATATATATATATAGTCTTTTCCTGTCAGTATTTGCTTCTCTTAAACCCAAAAGCTGTTTTAACAGCTATTCTTTGTGTACGAGTGTGTTTCTGGCAGTTTGATTGAATTTTTAGTATAATTTCCTGTCAGAGAAGGTTCCGTTTAAGTTAGAGGGGCCTTCCCCTGTGGTTACTACTTCTTAGTGGTTGTGTGTGGGTCAAGTACCCGTTTGAGTTAGAGGGTCTTGACCCTCCTTGTTTTTCCTTTCTCTTTCTCACATTCCTGTGTGTAAAAAAAAAAAAAAAAAAAAAAAAAAAAAAAAAAAAAGTTAAAGTTTTTCAGTTTAAATATTTTGAGTTAGTGGCATACTTATTTGTTCCTAAAAGGCCAAACCCTTAAGTTTGCTGTTGTGGTCTGTTTTTCTTGTAGGACTATGTCTAAAGAACATAAACCCTCCGGGTTTAAAAAGTGCACGAGGTGTGGGTTCAAAATGTCCATAACGGACGACCACTCCTCGTGCGTCTATTGTCTTGGCGCCAAACATCTGCAGGAATCGTGCAGTGTATGCCATGCGTTTTCCTCCAGAGTCCTCCAGGAGAGGAAAAACAAATTAATCCTCAAAGGATTAATCAAGCCTTCTTTCGAGGAGGCTTTATCTTCCTCTCCGTCTCCTTCTAAGAAGAGGAAAGCGCCGGCTCCGACCAGTCAGTTGGAACCGACGGCTAAGAAAGCCAAGCAGACTTCTCCATCGGCTCCACGGACTTCGGAGCCGAGGTCGGAACGGTCTGCCTCGATGCCTCCAGCCTCGACCCCTCTGGTTTCGGAGCCGAGGTCTGGGGCATCGAGAGGCGGGTCACCCTCATCGGCTCCACTGATATTGGAGCCGATAAGGGTCATCGGCTCAGACTCTTCCCCCTCGGAGCCGAAGTCCTTATCGGCACCGAGGGAAATTTCCTTGAAGGTTTCCTCGGAGCCGATAATTGTTGAGTCCTTTCGGAGCCGATGGAGAAATCGGTTCGGGCCCGATCGGTATCCTCGAGATCATCCAGGATGTCTGATTCGGACATCGACAGGGTGCTCCTTCGACTCTTCCAGTCTCCGGTGTTCCAAAAGATGGTTTCGGCTCCAGCCCAGTTGGCTTTGGAGCCGATGGTCCACTCCCCTACTGTACTTCCTCCTCCAACAGCTTCGGCACCGTTGGAGCAGGTGTTGGTGGAACCAGTGGAGGTGTTAGGGTCAGGCCCGACCCTTGCTCCGACTCCGGCTCTCGAGTCAGAGTTCAGTGCACGGACTTCTTCCTTCGGTCCTGGGGGGGAGGCGTCGGGATTGATGCTTTCGGTCCCAAGTCTCCCTCTTGGTGCGTCGGCGGTGGGAGTACCGTCCACTGTCGTGGCCACGGAGGGGGGACCTTCCCAGGATTCTGGTGGTCCCGCCTTCAGGGCTATGAGGAGTGCTCTAGCCAAATCTTCATTGGCTACCTCCACAGTTTCCCCAGCTCCTTCCTTACATTTGGCGACTAGGTCGTTGGCAGTCCCCCTGTCCGCAGACAGCGGAGCCCCTGGGCCTCAGGTTACCCCCGCTGGGGTTTCTCCCCCTCCTGGAGGTCCTTCTGAAGCCTTTTCGGAAGAACCTCCCAGGAAGAAAACGTGCAAGAGGAAGCATGTTGACTCCCCTGACGAGTCTTTGACATCTGACACCGATCTCGATGATGCAGAGGGGTCCCCCAAGTCGTCCTCGGATGATGTCTCCTTTGCAGACATCCTGGAAGCCCTAAAACAACGAGGCGGCTGGCAGTCCAAACCTCCCTCTGCTGATGAGTCGGTGTTCCTGAAGGCCTTCGGGGCTCAGCCCTCCGCCTCCTGGGTGTCTCCGCCCTTCGACGAGCTCTTGGTTTTGATCTGTCGAAGGGCGTGGGAACACCCAGACTCTGTGGAACCGGTGCCCGCTCGTCCAAACAAATTTCTTTCGGCGCCCCCAGATAGAGAGTTCCTTACGAAAGGTGTGGCTGTGGATGCTATGGTGGTGGCATCTGCTACCCAGCAAGATGTAGCAGAGGCTTCTACATCCGTCCATCCTCCTAATAAGGAGTCTAGGAGCATGGATCGGTACGGTAAGCGCACCCTTAGTTCAGCGGCCTTTACTCTGAGGTCTCTGAACTACCTGACGCACTTTACAAGATTCCAGAGGGATCTGATTAAGGAGCTATCCGATACCCTCTTAGGTAACCTGCCTGAGGAGCTGGCCCAGACGGTTGGTTCTCAGCTGGCTACGATGTCGCCCATTTCAACTCGTCCATGAGGCTCATTTCATGCGGCAAGGGCGAGTAGAGCGGCGGTACAGGCATTGCTCACGGAGACAAGCCTGGCTCCGCCTGTGTCATTTCAAGGAGGCCTTCAAGTCTTCATTCCGACGCCCTTTGATGGGTCCTCCTGTTTGGGCCCAAGGTGAAAGACACACTTACCCGCTGTGAACAGGAGGGTAAGACTCTGACTGCCGTAGGGGCACGATTTTCCACTCCCTTTCGGCCTTATCCCAAGGCTAAAAGAGGAGGGAAGATGTGGTTCCGTAGATCTCAGAAGTCTTACCCCTCTCAGCAGGAAGGTTCCCCCTCCAGAGGCAGAGGAGGGGGAAATTCATCAGGAAGACACCGTCCCAGAGGCGGCAGAGGCCCTCGCAACACTGGAGACCGCGAGTCCTTTCGTGGCTCTTCAGCCTTTCATAGTCCCTGAGGGATTGCCCGACTGTGCTGCTCCGGAGCCAGTCGGGGGTCGTTTTTTGAAGCACCTGAAAGCCTGGGAATGGATCACTCAGGACCGATGGGTGCTTCGAATTATCGCCGGAGGTTACTCCATCCCATTCTGTTGCCCCCCCCCCTCAGTCCAAAAGAATCCCGGACCCGCCACCCAGTCAACGGGATACCGCAGCCTTAGAAGTTTCAAAGCTGCTGCAAAAAGGAGTCATCCAACCGGTCCCCGCAGACCAGGTCGGATTAGGGACTTACTCAAGATTCTTTTTGGTGCCAAAAAAGACCGGGGACTTGAGGCCCATTTTGGACCTAAGCAACCTAAACCATTCAGTCAAGAAGTCCAAGTTCCGAATGGTCACTTTACAAACCATTCTCCCATTGTTGGAGAAAGGTGTTTGGATGTGCTCCATAGACCTCAAGGACGCGTATTACCATGTCAAAATACATCAAACGTCCAGGAGACACTTGCGCTTCAGCCTAGGAGGCAGTCATTTTCAGTTCCGTGCGCTGCCCTTTGGTCTCACCTCAGCCCCCAGGGTGTTCACCAAATGCTTGGCAGTAGTGACTGCTCACCTGAGAAGTCTAGGATTCCAGGTGTTTCCGTACCTAGACGACTGGCTCATAACTGCCACCTCCAAGCATCTACTTCTACGGAACCTGCAAGCCACAATATCACTGGGCAATTCCCTTGGAATCACCTTCAATTGGCCAAAGTCTGTGTTAAGGCCATCTCAAAGAATAAGATTCATAGGGGTAGAGATAGATTCAAACCAGATGCGGGTCTATCTACCTGCAGACAGAATTCAGACTATTCAAAATCAGGCTCGAGCCTTACTCCCCAGGTCCAAAGCCCCAGCCAGAATGGTCCTACAGCTATTGGGATCGATGTCTGCCACAGTTCTGCTAGTTCCCTTGGCAAGGTTACACATGAGAATCCTCCAGTGGCTTCTTTCAACTCAGTGGTCCTTTCAGGAACTCCCTCTCAATCATCTAATATAGATCACAGAATCTTGCAAACGGGACCTTCGCTGGTGGCTAGTATCCTCCAATTTGGACCAGGGACGACCCTTTGTTCTTCCTCATCCGGCGGCCACTTTGACCACGGACGCCTCCCAGACGGGGTGGGGGGGGGGCATTCCCTGGGCAGGTCAGTCCAAGGCAAATGGCACCCGGAAGAGACCCCTCTCCACATCAACATCCTAGAAATGAGGGCAGTACTCCTATCTCTTCGAGCCCTTCACGATTACCTCCCTCAGGGCGTAATTGCTGTTCACTCAGACAACATGTCAGTTGTCTGGTACCTGAACAAACAGGGAGGGACCAGATCCTATCCTCTTTGCAGAGAAGCCATGAGAGTTTGGGAATGGGCAGTCTCGACCAAACGATTCCTAGTGGCTACTCACATACCGGGCAAATCCAATGTCATAGCCGACAGGTTGAGCAGAACCATCCTCTCTCCTCACGAATGGTCTCTGAATATAACAATTACAAGGCAGATTTTCAGCGAATGGGGAGTTCCGTGTTGCGACCTCTTCGCGACTCCTCTGAATGCGAAGTGCAAAGAATTTTTCTCCCTAACCCCGGCTCCGCGGAAGAGCCCTATGGACGCATTAGTCCATCCTTGGCCCACCGGACTGCTTTATGCCTTCCCTCCAGTTCCTCTCCTCCCCAGAGTGATTCAAAAGGCATCTCTCTTAGGCAGCAAGATGATCTTAATTGCTCCGTACTGGCCTCGTCAAGTGTAGTTTCCCTATCTTCGGAAACATGCTCTGGAGGGTCCATGGTTCCTGGACCAGGTCCCAGACCTGCTGATTCATCAGTCGGGACTACTACACCAGTCCCTACACACATTAAATTTGACGGCCTGGCTCCTCCTCTTCCGACTATAGTCAGGAGACATGCACTGGATCCAGATGTGGTGCACATATTGTCTTCAGCCCACAAGTCGGCTACGAAGAAACTGTATTCTAGCAAATGGAAAAGGTTTGCTATCTGGGCTCAACTCCGGGGCCTGGACCCCATTTCTACTCCCGTGGCAGAAGTACTCAAATTCCTGACCTCTCTTTTCAATCAAGGCTCTTCTGTTTCTACCATCAAAGTACAATTGGCAGCGATTTCTAATTTTCATGAATCCATAGACCCACCTTTAATGAGCAACAGGTTGTGTAAGACCTTCTTGAAAGGTGCTGCTTTAGTAAGACCTCCGATTTCTCATCCGGCACCTCCATGGGATCTCGATATAGTATTACGTGCCCTGACTTCTTTTCCCTTTGAACCGGCAGCTACCTGTGATCTAAAGTTTCTATCATGGAAGACAGCCTTTCTAGTGGCGATTACTTCAGCCAGGAGGGTTTCAGAACTTCAAGCTTTGTCAGTGAAACCCCGCACTTGGTTTTTCATACAGACAGGGTATCCCTCAGACCAAATCCTTCTTTTGTTCCTAAAGTCTGTTCTACTTTATGCTTGCAACAGTCGTTAGAGCTCCCAGTTTTTTTCCCAAAATACTCCAATAAAGCAGAGTTTATTTTCCACACACTAGATGTCCACAGGCAGTTACGTTTTTATTTGGACAGGACCAAACAATCAAGGAAGACAGATCAGTTGTTTGTGTCCTTTGCAGAAAACAAATTGGGCAACACGGTCACAAAGGTCACTATTGCCAAATGGATCAGGGACTGTATTACTCAAGCTTATATTTATTCTAACAAAGAGCTTTCCACCTCTGTCAAGGCTCATTCTACAAGGGCTATGGCTACTTCGGTAGCATTTCATTCTAAGCTTGCTATTGGTGACATTTGTGCTGCGGCTACATGGTCTTCCCCGCACACCTTTATTTCTCACTACAAATTAGATGTGGCATCTAGAGGACGAGCTTCATTTGGTTCCACAGTGCTTAGGAGTGTTTTCCAATGAGCCACCCGGGATTTAGGTGCTAGGGACGCTGTCCCATCAGTCAGAATGTAGGCGAGATAGGATCACATAACATCTTTTAGTTATGTACTCACCATAACTTCAGATGTTTGGGATCCATCTCGCCTACATTCCTAATAACCCACCCTCCTTCCCCCTTCCTTGGAGATCAGAGGATATCAGAAGGTCCGAATCCTGCTGTTTCATCTTGAAACATCTAACAATGTTATATAAACAAGCTGTGCATGTGTGCATGAATGCGGACAAACAAGATCTGGGGGATTAGTGGTGGTGCATCCTGGGATAAAGATAGCTCAGCCAATTAGAGGCCTCGCTCTATAGCATAAGCGTGCCGAGTCGGAGCCGAGGGATCGGCTCCGAACCCATCAGTCAGAATGTAGGCGAGATGGATCCCAAACATCTGAAGTTATGGTGAGTACATAACTAAAAGTTTCCAGAGGTTACCTCATTCCCTTTGTTTCTGATCTCCCTGTAAATCGGTCTTTACCAGATGTGCCACCCATTCAAATAGACTGCAACATCAGAGGTCATGTCGTTGCTTCAAAAATGAGTCATCCAAGAAGTCCCTACAGAGCAAATAGGATCCGGAACTTACGATTCTTTTTCGTTCCAAAAAAGACCAGGGACTGGAGATTAATTCTAGATCTCAGCAGGCTGAACAAGACTATAAAAAAATCGAAGTTCTGTATGATCACTCTGCAGTCAATTTTTCCGTTTATCAGAAAAGACGATTGGATGTGCTCCATAGATCTTCAGGATGCATACTACCATATCAAAATGCTCCAGAAGACATCTACTCTTTCGGCTGGGAGCCAGTCATTTTCAATTTCGAACACTGCCCTTTGGCCTTACTACAGCACCCAGAGTGTTTACCTAATGTATGGCAGTGGTCACAGCTCACCTGAGACATCAGGGATTCCAAGTGTTTCTGTACTTAGACGACTGGCTCCTCACTGCTACCACTAAGCACCAACTAATCCAAGCCAGGGATGAGACTCTATCCTTGTGCGCCAGATTAGGGATTACAGTAAATCTAAAAAAATCCACCTTATCTCCATCACAGCACATTGTCTTCTAGGCTCACTCATAGACTCAACCACCATGACAGCAAAACTGACACCAGAAAGGATAGAATTGCTGCACAACCAAGTCAGATTCTTGCTGAACAAAGACAAGGTACAGGCCAGGATAGTTCTTCAAGTCCTAGGGACTATGGCATCCACCATTCTCTTAGTTCCCCTAGCCCATCTACACATGAGAGTACTTCAGTGGCTATGATTTGCCCAGTGGTTAATGCAGGATCTACCCTTGTCCCACCAAATACTCATCACAAACTCCTGCAAGAAGGGTCTAACATGGTGGTTACATACAGAACAGCTTCATCTAGGTCGTCCCCTTGCTCTCCCTCAACAAAATGCAGGCTTGACTATGGACGCTTCCCATATGGAGGGGCATTATCTGGGAATGATGGTCCATGGTATCTGGCAGGATCACGAGAACCACTTGCACATAAATTTTCTGGAGATGGGAGCAGTGCTATATGCATTGCAAGCACTTCACAGTTCTCTTCCCACCGGGACAGTTGCAATTCACTCAGACAATATGTCTGTAGTGTGGTACATAAACAAGCAAGGGGGAACCAAATCTAACCCACTTTGTCGAGAGGCACAAATAGTATGGAAATGGGCAATGGACACTCAACCCTTTCTGGTAGCAATGCACATTCTGGGGAAGTCAAATGTGATAGCAGGCAAACTGAGTCGAGCAATTCTGATGCCTCATGAGTGGTCCCCGAAAACAGAAGTTGCAGAAGAGATTTTCCACAAATGGGGCCAACCTTGCTGTGACCTATTTGCCACGTACATGAACGCCAAATGCAGCAACTACTTTGCCCTCATTCCTCATCCGGAGATGTCACCCAGGGATGGTCTGGTCCACAATTGGCCTGCAGGACTTCTTTATCCTTTTCCACCCTTTCCTCTCATACCCAAAGTGATTCAGAAAGCAAAACTGTTGGAGTACCCTGATCCTCATTGCTCCTTATTGGCCTCCCCAAGTCTGGTTCCCTTTCCTGTGGTCCTATCTCTTGGTGGAACCATGGATTCTGGAACCATCTCCAGACCTTCTGATTCATCAATCAGACAGTTGCATCCTACCATCCAAACCCTGAAATTGACAGCATGGCTGCTCCAGTTTCAAGAATAGCCAGGTGTATATCCCTTTTTCCTACCGTTAAACATATTCTCATCTCTTCCTACAAACCTTCCACCAGGAAATTATATTCCAGCAAATGGAAAAGGTTTTCCATTTGGGCAGCTAAACAAGGCATAGATCCCTACTCAGCTCCCATAGAGTCTATCCTGTCCTTCCCTGCATCTATTTTTCAAGAAGGAGCTGCAGCTGCTACCATTAGAGTTCAGTTAGCTGCCATCTCTAATTTTCATTTTGGGAACATGGGAAATCCAATTATGTCCCACTCTTTATGCAAAACTTTTTTAAAAGGATTCCTCCTTCTCAGTCCTCCAATCAGGCCACCTCTGGTACCCTAAGACTTGAACTTAGTTCTGACTGATTGATTTATTCCACCTTTTGAACCGTCTTCTTCATCTGACTTGAAATTGATGTCTTGGAAGACATTGTTCTTAGTTGCTATCACAACTGCTAGGAGGGTTTCAGAATTGCAAGCCCTGACCATTCGACCTCCTTACATTATATTCCACAAGAATAGTGTCTCCCTAAGAACTAATCTTTCTTTCCTTCCTAAGGTATGTTCAGAATATAATCTAAACACAACTATTGAATTACCAGTATTCTTACCAAATTACAGTAATAAATCAGAATACAGATTACACCAATTAGATGTTTGTAGAATTCTCCGATTTTACCTGCACAGGACTAATGATTTTCGGAAATCGGATCAATTGTTTGTTTCCTTCTCAGACAAAAACAAAGGCTTGCCCATCTCCAAGGTAACTCTGTCTAAATGGCTTTCCTACTGCATCTCATTTGCTTATGAAAATGTTGGGAAACAACTACCTGCTAAAATAAAAGGCCATTCAACTAGAGCAGTATCAGCTTCATATGCCTTCAGATCAAAGGTCCCAATTGTTACCATTTGTGCAGCAGCTGCTTGGGCAAGACCTCATACCTTTGTCACTCATTACAAATTGGATTTGGCCTCCTGGGACAGGTCATCCTTTGGGTCCACTGTGCTGACGAGTCTCTTTGCTTGAGCCACATGGGATAAGGGTGCTGGGGACGCTGTCACATCCAGCAAGAATTATGGTGAGATAGGACTACATAATATAAAGAAGTTATGTACTTACCATACTGTTCCATGTTTGTAGTCCATCTTGCTTACATTCTTGCGTCCAACCCTCCTTCCCACCTCCCTGTATCCTGAAGGAACTAGTGGACTATCCATTATGCTGTCTGACCTTGTTATAGTTGTCTGTCCACATGGCATGGATAGCAATACAAAGTACTTTTGTTTGTATGTACATAGTTATAGATAGTATAATTACTATTATGTATGTAGTTACTTTCTTGCAAACAAGATCTGAGGAATTGCCGTGATGCACCATGGGATAGGGGATAGCCTCAAGCCAGTAAAAGCTCTCGAGCTTTAGTATCGGCCAAGTCAGAGTTGAGGATCGGCTCCGAACCCAAACAGCAAGAATGTAGGTGAGATGGACTACAAACATGGAACGTTATGGTAAGTACATAACTTCTTTTTTTCAAGATAGAAGGATTCTAAGGAAATCAGTATTGCCAGCCCAAAAGATATTACATACCCTGGGATTGATGTCTGTAGCAGTTGTAGTACTTCCACTAGCAAGATACCACATGAAAATTCTCCAGTGGACTTTAGCAACCCAGTGGTCCATTTTACATCAACCTATGGCCACCAAAATCAGCATAACTTAAACCTGCAAAAAATACCTTTGGTGGTGGATTCTTTCCAATCACATGTTGCAGGGTCTCATCCATTCATTCACCTTCAGTCCAAGGCCATAGTGACCATGGATGCTCCCCTGATTGGGTGGGGGAACATTTCTTGGGGAAGACTGCTCAAGGCATGTGATCCCCCGAAGAGGCCAACTTGCATATCAATGTGCTGGAAATGAGAGCAGTACTCCTAAAGTTGCAGGCATTCCAAGACACTCTCCTTCCGGGACTACTGCAATTTAAACAAACAATATATGTGTAGTATGGTACATCAGCAAACAAGGATGAAACAGCTGTTACCCCTTGTGTCAAGAAGCTATGACAGTATGGCAGTGGGAGATCTCTTCAAATCGATTTCTGATAATGCATATACCAGGGAAATCCAAAGTGATAGCAGACAAGTTGAGCAGGTCCATTTTATTACGTCATGAGTGGTCTCTCAACACAGAAGTGGCAGAAATGAAATTCCACCAATGGGGCCAGCCATGCTGTGACCCATTTGCATCTCCCCTGAACAACAAATGCAGTAGGTTCTTTGCCCTAATCCATCCACTGGGTGAGTCACTGAGAGAGGATGTCCTTCACAGTTAGCCCCAGGTCTCCTCGATGCTTATTCCTTCAGAAAGCATTATGATTTAAGAGCAAAGTCATCCTTATTGCCCCCAACAAATTTGGTTTCCCTTCCTTTGGCTTCATCTAGTTCACCCACCTTGGATTCTGGATCCAATTCCAGACCTCCTGTCTCACCCAACAGACATGACTCACCCAGACATCTTGGGCCTAAAACTGACCACAAGGTTTCTTCAATTCTGCTGATAGCCAGACAACCAAATCTCTCTTCCCCAGTGTGCCACATTCTTTTATCTTCCCATCAACATTCCACTAAGAAGATTTACAAGAGCAAATGGAAATGATTTGTCATTTGGGCACAGCAACAAGACATGGACACTTTTTTAGCACCAATATATAACATTCTTGAATTTCTGGCTTCTACATTTGATGAAGGGGCTAGTCCCTCTATGGTCAAGGTTCATTTGGCTGCCATTTCCAGTTTTCGTATTGGAGTTGATAATTCTATTTTGGCTTCTACAGGTCTTTGTTAAGCCTTTATAGAAGGAGCCTTTCTACTCAAAGCACCATTCAAGGACCCTACTGCACATTGGGATCTGAAGTTGATGTTAACAGGCCCTGACCCAGAGTCCATTTGAACCAGCTGCAAAATGTGAATTGCGATATCTGACCTGGAAGACTATTTTTCTCATAGTCATATCATTGGAAAGAAGAGTTTCAGAACTTCAAGCTTTATCTTCTAGGCCTCCCTATTTAGTTTTTCATAAAGACAGAGTGCCTTTAAGAACCAATCCCTCCTTCCTTCCTCAGGTAGTGTCAGGATTTAACATTAATGTGACTATTAACCTTCCCGTATTCTCTCCAAATTTTTCAAACAAAGATGAATACATTTTGTTAGATGTTCACAGACAATTACGTTTTTTTTTCTCCACATATCATAGAAAATTAGAAAATCCTTTTCAGAAACTAACTTGGGTCAGCCAGTTTTGAAAGTAACTTTATCAAAATGGGTGAAGGATTGTATTTCTTTTGTCTATAAAAAGTTTGGTCTGACTTTGCCAAAGCCTTTAAACCAAGTCTACGGAAACTTCATCAGCATTTTTTCCCCAGGAGTTCCATAGACAATATTTGTGTGGCTGTGACTTGCGCCAGCCTCATACCTATATTACTCATTACAAATCGGATCTGGTCTTTATGGGAAGAGTGGCCTTTGGCTCTACGGTACTCAGGAATATCCTTCCTTAGAGTACACCCAGGATTCAGGTAGCTGGGTACTCTGCCCCATATGTTGAGAATGAATGAAAATTGACAATATTAAATAAAGAAGTTATGTACTCACCATAATATTCCATTTGTATTGTCCATTTTCATTATTCCTTGATTTCCCTTACACCAGCCCCTACCCCTTTTTTCTTTATGACTTCTGGAAGAGTGGAAGAACATCAGAGGAACCGAAGTTCCTTTTATTTGAGCTCCAGACGGGGTTGCCAGACGTCCCTATTTGGGCGGGACTGTCCTGAGATCAGCAGCCTGATCCCGAGTCCCACACTGCCGGTTTAAATCCCGGGCAGCCTCCACTTAGTTTTTTTTTTGATTGGCCCGTATACGGCATACGGGCCAATCAAAAATCACTAAACACGGAGCTTCTTGTGTTTAATGCGTTTCTTATCTGAGCTCAGTAGCTGAAATAAACCAGAGGAGAAGAGCAGTCTTCCAAGAATTCCTTCTCTTACTGTGGAACTAGAAACCTGAATGGGTCCCATCTGTGAGTTTGAAGGGCTGTCCTGGTCCTGCCAAGAGACAGGTCCGTCACCAACAGATAGACAGTGGGAGCAGTTCTGAGCTCTGCGTTTAGCGATTTTTGATTGGCCCATATACCGGTATATGAGCCAATGAAAAAAAATTGCAAAACAGAGCTACTTCTGTTTAATGCAGAACTGCGATGTTCCGCATTAAACAGAAGTAGCTCCGTGTTTAGCGATTTTTGATTGGCCCGTATACCGGTATATGAGCCAATCAAAAAATCACAAAACAGAGCTACTTCTGTTTAATGCGGAACTGCGATGTTTCGCATTAAACAGAAGTAGCTCCGTGTTTATTTATTTTTGATAGGCACAGGCCATTCAAAAAAAAAACAAAACACAGAGCTACTTTTGTTTATTGCGGAACTCTGATGTTCCGCATTAAAGACCTAGCGTGGAAGTTGTTTTTTTTTTTTAGTTTTCACTTGCTGTGAAAGACCTTTTTTTTTTTTTTTGTCCCTACCTGGCCAGTTGGAAATCTGGCAACCCTGGCTCCAGATAGTGATTTTCCATCTTAAACTATACATTTTTTTCTGTCATACATAAGAAGCCGCAAACAAGATCTGGGGAATGAGATGGACTGCTGCATTGTGGGTAAGGGAGGGGCTCAAGAGCTTGTGGTATCCATGAGCTGTGAAACAGCGGCTGAGTCAGATCTGTGAATCTGATCTGTACCCCATATGTTGAGGAAGAATGAAAATGGACAACACAGATGGAACATTATGGTGAGTACATAACTTATTTTTAATGTCAGTCCCTACCCTTCTGACAAGGATGGGAAAGCATTTGATAGGTTTGAGGGAAAAAAATTTAATGTTCCACAAACATACTGTCTTACTGGCATATGGGTGGTAGTGCTCTGCTATCCTCCCTCTGGGAGTCTGTCAAAGCTCAGAACTGCTCCCACTGTCTATCTGTTGGTGACGGACCTGTCTCTTGGCAGGACCAGGACAGCCCTTCAAACTCACAGATGGGACCCATTCAGGTTTCTAGTTCCACAGTAAGAGAAGGAATTCTTGGAAGACTGCTCTTCTCCTCTGGTTTATTTCAGCTACTGAGCTCAGATAAGAAACCCTTTTAGGTGTTTTTGCCCTTTTCTGTCTGTTTAAAATGCTTATTTTTGCTGATGTGCTTGTTTTTTCTTATTGGAAAGTTATTTCTCTTTTGGTATAAGATTTGCATTGTTTATTTTATGTTAATTCTTAGTTTCTGTGGGGTTTTAATTCTTGTAATATGTTTTGTGTTCACTGGTGAATATTAAACTGAGTTTCTGTGTTAATGTCATTTTAGTCCAGTTCCTCTCATTGTATTGTGCTGCCAGAACAGTGAAAAATTTGTGACTATTATTTCTGTTGATTAAAAGCTTCTTTTGAAAGTTTTCACAGGAAAACTTGCTGCTATTGCATTTTTTTGTTCTTTGGTGCTATGATTATTTGAGATAATTAAGCAGATGTGCAGCATTTAGAACATTCTTAAATTTGGTGCAGTTTTATTTGTTAAGCATTTCTGACAGGAATTTTTCTTAAGTTTATATTCAGTTCCTTGTCTGTGGCTATATTTGTATTCATGTAGGGTTGAAACTAGTCTTCATTTATTAAAATTGGGGGTCTTTGTGACTTGTATTTATGCTTTGTGCCAGACTACTGTAATTGCTGTTTTTGTCTCAGTGAGGTATCCCTGTAGAAATAGACTTCAGATTGTTATTTAGAGAGAGAATTGTGAGATTTTGTCCATTTAGTACCGGTATTTGGTATTGATCTGGGTAGTTTTTTTCCCCTGACTTGGACTTCCCAACCCCCACCCTCCATCTACCCCTTGTGCGCCTAAAAAACATAAAAATAAATCTGAAAATATGCCTCAGCCTAAGGCTTGTGACTCGTCACTATCCTCAACGTTGGGGAAGCTATCGGGTCACTCGTCTTCTGTTACCTTCAGGTCCCCTAGTGTGGAGGTATTGTGGCATCTGTGTATGACAATAAAATCAGACACATCCTCTGGGTCACTACTATTGCCTCTTTCAGGTATGGGAAAACCAAACCTTTCAGGTGAAGGGGAAGTCAGGGGTGCAGAATCCATTGCCAGTGTTGATATGTCTCTATCCAGAGATTTTACCTCTAGGGTAATGTGTGCTAAGTAGAGGCAAAATACCTACATGAGGTAGGGCAGCAGGCTCCTCCCACAAGATGTTGATTATGGCTAGATCCGTTGTTTAGGCAGTTGATTATTGGGTGCATACCTAGTCTATGACTAACACCAGCGCTTCCACCTCTAGACAGACTTCAGATTCTGATTTAGAAGTAGATCCAGCGTTTGAGGTTTCAGACCTGTCAGAGTTGAATCAGTTGGTTTGCGCTGATGACGAAGAGGTTCAGGAACCCAACCAGATGCTTTCTTTCACCCAGATGCTGGCTAAATTTAGGGATGTATTAATTTGGGAGCAGTCATCAGTTGTCGCCTAGATCACCAAGGTTTATGATCTTTTGGTAGATGAAGCTCTGGATGTGAAGACCTTACCTTCATTAATCCCAGCACTGCAGGGTGTTTTTAAGAAAGCTTGTAATTCTCCTCTGCTCATTGAGGGTCTACCTAAAAACTGTTTAAGAAATTCAGGGTATGCTTGGCCATGCCTGGCATCCAATCTCCTTTATCTGGTTTGTTGTCCCCAACGACTTCTAATAAAATGACTTTGTCCTGTTTTTTTTTCAAATAAACAAGACAAATGGCTAGAATCTCAGGGTAGAAAGCTGTCTCAGTGCAGCATGGTGGCTTTTAAAGTGCTTAACTACCAGTGTTTTATGTAAAAGTTTGTGTTGAGCTGTATTTATAGCTTGGATGAGTCTGCTGCATCATTAACTGATAAGGAAAAGGTCTGTGTCTGTGTCAAAGATATTATAGGTTACTAGGATATCTGCCCAAAGGCATTTATAAGCCTAGCCGGAGTGTGTTGGCTTTTGCCGCCCCCTTAGATTAGTTCCCTGTGCCTCTGTCTAGCAGAGCCACTGAAGTGATCCCCAGGGTAAATGTCCTGTTTCCCATCCACTGGTCAAGGTTTCTGTTGAAGAGTATTAGTGAGGAGCTCTGCCTAATGTAGATTGGAATCTTGTTCCAGAGCATGGGAAGTCTCTGGGACAGGAATCTATCCCTCCAGCACATCCTATTTATTGTTGTGTAGAGGTTTAGATCCCTAGAACATGTGGCTCGAGGGGATATGGTTTTCTTTAGGTGGAGCATGTCCATCAATTCTGGGTTGGACATGGCCTTGTATGTCAGGCAGAGATCACCTCTGAGTAGGTGGTATGCAACTGAGTACAACTGGAGTTTCTTCAAGTCGAGCTGCTTAGGGCATCTGTTTGAGGCCAGTGATCCTCTTGATGAGATACTTCTGTGGTCTTTGCAGCTGTTGCAGGTGTCTTGTAAGGTATATCCGAAATGAGGCATTGTACTCTATGATGGGTCTGATGAGTGATGTGTAGAGGGGCACAATGACCTCTTTTGATCTGGATGCAAACCCTTTTGTGATTAGATGGGCCACATAGAAGGATTTTCTAACCACTTTGGCAATGTTATTATCAAAGGAGAGATTACTATCTACTTAGGTCCCCAGATCCCTTATTTTGTTTTCTGTATTTAGGGGGCTACCACCTATGTGGTAGTTTGTGGGCACTTTATTTTTTCCAAAGGGGATAACTATGCACTTTTTGGTATTTAGCTTGAGGCCATGGTTTTGACACCATGCATCTGTCTCAGTGAGACCCTTTTGGAGGATGTCTGTGTCAGCCAGAGAGTCAGTTATAGCCCCTAATTTGCAGTCGTCAACAAACTTGGTCAGCCATAGTCCTCCTGTGCTTGCCTGTACCTCTGAGAAGTATATGCTGAACAGAAGGGGTCCTAGGACTGAGCCCTTCGGAATGCCACTTGTAACCGGTTTAGAGTCAGACCTAGCTCCCGCAACTCTTACCATGTGGTTTTTGTCCGTCAGCCAATTGGCAACCCATATTGATCTGATATTGTTATTTTCATTCTTTCCTCAACCAATATGGTTCTGATTCGACCCTCAGTCTGACCTGGCCCCACCTTCTGCAGATTCTAGGATTCGAATCTTGAGCTCCTCCCTTACGCATAATGCCCCTATCCCCTACAACAATTCAAATCTCATTTGCCACTGTTTAGGACGATCGGGATTTCGGATTCTCAAACTACAGTGGGGTCTTCAGTGATATTTTGTCAGTATTTAGCTAAAATTCTACTATTTTATATATATATATATATATATATATATATATATATATATATATATATATATATATATAGTTCCACTTGAAAACATTGAAATTCTAAACCATCGAAATTCATATGGTCGAGACCATATCATCGAGTGTTTAGAACATCAATGTTGTCAAGGGGAAGAAAAAGGTAAGTAAAAAAGGGAAAAAGCTAGTGTTTCTGCAGGACAGCAAGGTGCCCTGCACACTGTGTCTGTGAATGTGCCATCTCTGTGATGGCACTGCAGACAGGGTACTGGAAATCTCCCGTTTAGCACTTCTGCATATAGCACTAAAATGGAGATTTCCCTTTACCCCACTGTACTATGATCTCGGAATTGGTGTATTAAAGTTGGGGGGGTGAAGTCCCCACTCCATAACATAGTTTTTAGAGTTTTTTCTTTTTTTACGTTCCCTTTGAATCTGCGATGGTTTGAAACTCGATGTTCTGGTCTCGATGATCAGAATTTCGATGTTTCAAGCTTTCGATGATTCAAAGTGGAACTATATATATATATATATATATATATATATATATATATATATATATATATATATATATATATATATATATATTTATTTCCTCCTTATTCTTTTACATTACTTTTTTATAACTCATTGTTTGCCTTTGCGGTACTTTTATTCTAGCTAATACCAGTAGGTATATGTTGTTACTGTCATTGTTGGTAGCTTCTTTTTCTTCTCCCTTTCTTTTCTAATAAAAAAAAAGTTTTTTCTCTTGTTGCTGTTGCTTTCATTTACTTTCTGGTAACCGGTATGGCTAAAAGACCCACTAGTTTAAAAAAAAATGCACTTCCTGTGGGCACAAGATTCCTAACTCTGATACTCACAGGGAGTGTGTTTACTGCCTAGGCCCAGCACACTTGGATACCTCCTGTGAGATTTGTGCTGCTTTCAATGCCAGAGCCCTTAGTGATTGCAGGAATAAGCTTATCTTGAAAGGCTTGCTCCCTGCTTCTGCTTCTACTTCTGGTACTTCATAGGTGCTGAATCCCCCGTTCAAAAATCCAGGGAGCCCAGGGAACACCACAAGAGCTCTCCTGTTCAGACTCCTTCTCAGTCATCTTCAGAACCTCCAAAGAAGACATCAAAATTATCGGATCCAAAGTCTTTGGATCCGATGCAATCCATGGCTCCATCCCCTTGATCCCATGTTCCTAGATTCTCGTTGGAACCAGTGTCTCTGAGGCTTAAGTCAGCTATTCTGCAAGAAACTCCAAAGAAGTCCTCCAGGCCTCCCTCCACTTCATCTTCCATTAGGTCCTCCTGTAGTCTTTCTGAAGCAGAGGTGGATAGGATGATGAGGAGATTCCTCAAAACCCAGATCCAGATGGGGGTTTTACCAGCTCCATCCCCCACCAGAGCAGTAAGCTGTCAATCTGCCTTTCTTTCTGTGAGTTCTCCTTTGCCAGTCTGACCACCCATTTTGGAGCCCATGGACCTGAGGGTTCTGAGAGCTGACATGTCAGATCCAACAATGTTTTCAACTCCGACTACTTCCTTGACCAGAACAGCTCCAACCCTGTTGGAGCACAATGACTCCTGGAGCAAAAGTATTGGCTTTGGATCCTAGGGGTTGATTTCAATTCTGAAGTTTTCGGAGCCATCGCTTCCTCTTGGAGCCTTGTTGCTTGACAGCTCGGGTCTTACTCCTCCCTCAGACCAGGGGATTGGGGTACTCAGGGGTTGTGTGCTCCAAGAGCCACAGCTCTAGAGAGATTGCCCTTGGTCTTTCTGGATCCCACTGCCTTCTCGAGGTGGTGGAGAGGGTCTTCTCTCAGCCAAGAACAGTGTCTACCCTCCTGTCTTTGATCTGTACCCTGTCATTTCTGTGGATCCTGTGTCTGAGCCTTCACATCCTCCACCTCAGGGACACCCAGCCCAGAACAGCTTCCAAACAGTTCCATCTATGGAGCTCCCTGTCTATTCCGATACTTCCCCAGAACATCCTACTGAGGAGGCTTCCCATAAGAGAACATGCAAGAGGAGGCACTTGGGTCCCCACAACAATCCCTCACAGAAGACACCGACTTTAATGAGAGGGAGTGGATCCACTAGATATGTGTTTTTGGAAGCCTTCAGGTCTGGCCCATCTACATCTTCAGTTACCCCCCCTCCCCCGCGCAGATGAGCTTATATATCTTGTCTCCTGCAGACCGTGGAAGGAGCGGGACTGCATAGAACCTATTCCTAAGTGACTTGATAAAATTCTTAGTGTCCCCACTGATGACAGCACTGGACAAAAGGAATTCACATAGATGCCATGGTTGTTATGACAGCCACCAAAAAGGAGCTAACAGAACAAAGCTCCACTGTTCATCCCCCTATCAGGGATCCTAGGGCTTTGGACAGATTTGGGAAGTGGGTATATGCATCAGCATCTTTTGCATTGCAATCCCTAAATTACCTGGCACACTTCACCAGATTACAGAGGAACTAACTAAAGGAACTGCTTAATTCTGCTTCAGGGCCCGTGTCTGCAGAAGAACAGAAAACCTTTTCCTCAATAATGACCACCCTATAATCAATCTCTAATGTGTCCTTGAGGCTAATCTGGCGTGCTGCAGGGGGAATCTCAGGGACGGTCGGTTTAGCCATAGCTATAAAGAGGCATCCCTGGGATGCAGTTATGTGACTTTGTGGAATTTTTCAAGGTGTCATTCATCACTCAAGCCTGACTATAAATGTAGTTTTTATACTACTTTTTCTTTGGCCCGTGAGCAAATTAGGTGGGTTTTAAATAAAAATTGGTCCAAAATGAACGATAAGTCAGACCAGAAAAGAAAAACTGGGTGATAGGCTACTTATTATATATAGAAAAGGATTAACTTTCAAGAACATTTTTGAATCCCAGAAAAGGAATAGGAGCGATGACATTATTTATGGAATGTATAAATTTGGTAGTTGTAATTACTGCAAGAGTATACTCTGCTGTGATCATTTCACAGTAAAAAATCAATGGTTTAAAGTGAAAGGAAGATATGCCCATTTGAATAAAGGTGTTGTTTATTTAGCCCTGTGCCAGACCTGCTGTGTATTCTATGTAGGCAAAACTGAGCACATGTTAAAAGAAAGAATATATGAACACCTTTATGAGATTAGGAAGAAAAGTAACAAAAATGCCTTATCTAAACCTATTATCGACTGTCCAGGCCATAAGTTTAAATTTGTGGTGCCAGAACAATTAAATGTGAACCCAAGGCAAGGACTATGGGCTCTGCTATTAGAAAAGAAAGAGCCGTACTGGCAGTTATGGCTTAATGCAGGTAGTACCCCAAGGCTCAATGAAGTTTCATCTGTCACCTGTTTATTAAAACTAAATGTTTACAGGTGGTGAACTGAAATGATAATTTAAGTAGGGTTTTACTATTTTTTCATGATATGATTTTATGTTTGAATTTTGAATGTTTATTTAGTTTGGAAATTGTCATGCTGATTTTTTTTATGAATGGTTTTAACATAATATTACAGTGTCACTTTAAGAAATGAACTTCAGAAAGTCATGTGATTTTTCACTAGCTTTTAAATTTCCTGTGTTTGTTACTTTGCAACATCTGATGAATTCTTTTATGATAGTCAAGGCAAAAGCACTTATTTGTGTTACAAAATAAACTGGGGTACGAGTTTACACTGACCTACGTGCATCCATGTATTATTTTATTCATCTCAAGATACTTTCTCGGACAGATCCTTTCAGCGCTCATGACAGGTTGCCTGGCTGTCCCTGTCTGGATATATTCAGGAGTTGCCTATCCTTGCACCAAGATGTGGTTAGCCATCGTAAATGATTGTTGGGTGCAAAGGATCATATCTGGAGGATACTTCCAGCAAAACCAAAGAAGATTCTCTCTGATGTCCCACCCAATCAGAGGGAGTTAGCAGCTCAAGAAATTGCAAAGTTGCTAGACAAAAGAGTCATCCCAAAGGTCCCACCAGACCAAATAGGATCCGGAATTTACTCAAGCTTTTTTTTTAGTGCAAAAAAGATAGGGAACCTGAGGCCAGTTCTAGACCTAACATACCTGAATCAATTCGTAAAGAACTCCCAGGTCCAGATGGTCATGGTCCAGTCCATTCTCGGTCTTCTTCAGAAGCATGACTGGGTGTGCTCAGGTGACCTTCAAGATGCATATTGCATCAAAATGAACAGCATCTCACGAAGGTATCTCTGCTTCCATCTGGGAGCCATCCATTACCAGTTCAGAGCCTTGCCTTTGGTCTCACCACAGCCCCCAGGATGTTCATCAAATGGATGGCAGTGGTAGCAGCTCATCTGAGACTGCTTGGATTCAGTGTGTTTCCCTATTTAGGAGACTGGCTCCTAAATGCACCAACCAGGCATCTACTAATTCAAGCCAGAGATTACCTACTCCAGTTAGCAACTGCACTGGGAATCACCATCAGTATGAAAAAAATCTCTTCTCCAACCAGTTCAAATGATAGATTTCATAGGGTTCCACATGGATACAGTCAACTGTCTAGCGTTCCTGGCTCAGGACAGAGTCCTTGCATTGAGAGCACACGTCAGGCATGTTCTTTTCACTCCCACGCCTCCAGCAAGATTGGTCCTCAAAGTGTTAGGTTTGATGGCTGCCACTATAACTTAGATTCCCACAGCTCGCTTACACATGAGAATCCTCCAATGGACTGTAGTGGTGCAGTGGTCCATTTATCACTATCCCTTGAGTAATCCTATAAAATTGACTCAAGTGTACAGAAATTCTCTTCTTTGGTGGGTCCACTCAGAAGAAATCAAACAAGGCTGTCTATTTATGCTCCCTCCCCCCAGTGCCACATTGACCAAGAATTCCTCCTAGGTGGGGGTGGGGGGCATTACTTGGGAAAGATGGTCCAAGGAACATGGTCACTACAAGAGGCCAATCTGCATATCAGGGTCCTAGAGATTTGAGTGGTGCTTCTAGCATTGCAGACCTTACAGAGCTTTCTCCCCTCTAGGGACTATTGGGATACAGACAGACAACACGTCAGTAGTCTGGTACATCAACAAACATGGGGGAACCAGATCTTACCCCCTTTGTTGAGAATCAGTGAGGGTTTGGCAGTGGGCGATATCTTCAAACCATTTCCAAGTAGCAAAGCACATACTGGGGAAGTCCAACATACTAGCAGATAGGCTCAGCAGGACCATCCTCACGCCTCATGAGTGGTCTCTCAATCAATCAGTGGCAGTCATGATATTCCATAAGTGGAGTCAACCTTGCTGCAATCTATTTGCATCCCCCTCCAACAACAAATGCAGCAGGTACTTTGTCCTGTTCCCTCTACAGGGCCAGTCCCCAAGAAATGCTCTAGTCCATCTTTGGTCCCCTGGTCTCCTTTACCCTTACCCTCCCGTACCCCATCCCCAAATTTCTTCAGAAGGCACAATGCTTGAAGAACAGAGTGATCCTCATTGCTCCCTTTTGGCCTTGACAGGTGTGTTTCCCCTTCCTCTGGTCTTACCTAGTCCGTCGTCCTTGGACACTGAATCCCAATCCAGACCTCCTGTCTCACCCATCAGGACAGATTCATCCAGATCTTGTAGGTCTCAAACTGACTGCATAGTTTCTCCAATTCTGATGATCTCTAGACTTGCCAGGCTGTCTTCTCCAGTTGAAGAAAATGTTGGTATCATCCCATAAACCTTCTGCTAGAAAGATTTGCAAGAGGAAATGGAATAGATTCACTATTTGGGCTCATCAGAACCAAATAAATCCCTTCACTGCTCCAATCCTAGCAGTACTGGACTTCCTTGCCTCAATTTTTCAGGATGGAGCAGTTTTGTCTACTATTAAAAGTCGTCTGGCAGCCATCTCCAACTACCATATAGGGGATTCTACTTTCTTCTTAGTATCATCTAAATTGTGTAAAGCAGTTCTTAAGGGCATCTTCTTACTTAAACCTCCAGTAAAGGACTCTACTCCATCTTGGGATCTTACCATGGTTTTGCAAGCTTTAGTATACTCTCCTTTTGAACCATCCCCCAAGTAGAATCTCATATTTCCTTCTTAGAAAACTATGTTTTTCATAGCTATAACCTCTGCTAGATGAGTATCAGAACTGCAAGCACTATCTTCCAAACTACCATATTTGATTTTTCACAAAGATAGGGTTACTTTACATACAAATCCTTCCTTTTTACCAAAATGTTTTCTCTAAAAACAGTATCAATCAGATCATCAATTTACCAGTTTTATTTTCTAATTTTGAAAGTACACCCTTCATCTTCTCTAGGTACATAGACAATTGCATTTTTATCTGGACAGACAGAAACATTCAGAAAATTTAATCAGGTATTTGTTTCTTTTTGTAAATTAAGAATGGGAAGGCCAATCTCCAAGACAGCCCTGGCCAAATGGATAACTGATTGTGTCTCCTACATCTGTTCTTCAAAGGGTATTGCATTACCTAGATTACTGAAGGCACATTCCACCAGGTCAATGTCTACTTCATAGGTTCCAAGTGTCTCTGCCAAGTAGAGCCACTGGAGTGATCCCCGGGGTGAATTTTCTATTTCCCATCCACTCATCAAGATTTCTCTTGAAGAGGGACAGTGAAGCACTCCGCTTGACATGTATGGGAAGTCTGTTCCATAGCATGGGCAGTCTCTGGGTTATGAACCTGTCCCTCCAGCTTGTTCTGTTGATTGTGGTAATGAGGTTGAGGTCTCTGGAGCGTGTAGTGTGGAAGGATTGGGATTTCTTTAGATGTAGCATGTCTAGCAGAGCTGGGTCAGACATGGCTTTGTAAGTCAAGCAGAGATCGCCTCTAAGTAGGTGATATGATACAGAGAATAGTTGGAGTTTTTTTAGTCTGTCCATATAGGACAAGTATTTAAAGCCTAGAATACTCTTTGTAAGGTACTATTGTGACCTCCTCAGTTATTGTAGGTGTCTAGTGAGGTACATGCCAAATGGGGCATTGTACTCGATGACTGGCCTAATGAGGGAAGAGACAATGACCTCTTTCTTCCTGGATGCAAAACCCTTAGTAATGAGATGTGCCACATAGAAGAACTTTCTGACCACAGTGGCAATGTGGTGGTCAAAAGAGAGGTTGCTGTCAACCTGTGTTCCCATATCTCTAATAATGCCGTCTGTGATCAGTGGACTACCATCAATGTGGTAATTCATGGGAACTGGGTTTTTCCCAAAGGAGATGACACATTTTTTAGCATTAAGCTTAAGGCCGTTTGGTCTTAGTGAGGTCTTTCTGTAGGATGTCAGCATCATTTGTGGAGCTAATTTTGGCTCCCAATTTGCAATTGTCTGCGAACTTTGTCAGCCAGAGTCCCTTCGTGTTGGCCTGGACTTCAGAGAAGTAGATACCAAACAGGAGAGGATCCAGGGTCGAACTCTGTGGGACTCCACTCGTGACTGGTTGGCAGTCTGACTTGGAGTCAGTTACTTTCACATTCTGGGTTCTATCTGTGAGCCAGTTTGCAACCCACCTAGTGATATAGGGGTTGATGCCTAGCTTAATGAGTTTTTCTGTGATTCCTGAGTGGTCAGATCGAGGTAGGCTGCATGAACCACCTTGCCTTCATCCACAGCTCTGGTGACTGACTCAAAGAAGTCAACCAGGTTGAGCAGGCATGATCTACCCTTCACAAAACCAAACTGTGTGGGATCCAGAGTTTGGAGATTCCCTCTATCCTTGTTTATTAGGTCCATGATGATGCATTCCATAGCTTTGCATAGCAGACTTGTCAAGCTAATGGAGCAATAGTTCCCAGGGTCTGTAGTCACTCCTCCTTTGTGGAGAGGGATGACTGTAGCAATGCGCCACTCGGTAGGGACAAAGCCTGAGGTGAGGCTGAGATTGAGCAGGACACACAGGTGAGGTGCCAATTCACTCTCTAGCTCATGTAGAACACAGCCGGGGATATTGTCATGTCCCATAGAAGCTGTATTCTTGGCCTTGGACAGTGCTGTTTTAACCTGTGTAGCAGTAATACTGGGTGCCTGGCAATCTACTGGTATTGCAATTGGTCCTGTGGTGGTGAAGAGAGGGGTAAAGTTGGCACTGAATCTGTCAGCCAGTATATTGGCAATATCTGTTGGCTCAGTATAGGAAGTGTCATTGTGCAACAGCTCCGAGCAAATCTGGGTATTGCCATGGAGATTCTTTATGTAACTATAGAAGGCCTTGTGGTTGTCTATACTATCTACTGCAATTCTGTTTTCATAGCTAGCTTTAGAGGATTTGATGAGGACTCTCAACTTTTTCTTGAGGCTAATAAGGGAGTTTATCTGGTCTTGGAATGTCATCTTATTTTCACAACAAAAATATGACCAGAAGACTGTGGCAGCTATTTTCTTTTATAATTGAATAACAATCATAGTATCAGTGTACAAAACACAGACAACCCGGTTTCGGCTAGTTCCTTACTAAGCCTTCATCAATGTAACAATACAGAGAAAATTAACCATTTATATACTGTATTAGAAGCCTGTACGGCCAGTTAGAGGTGTTCATTTAACCCAGAGGCAAACAGCCCTCCTAATTTAATTATCCATTTCCTCTCTTTTGTAGTAAGTAATTCATGCCAGCCTGATTTATTATATTAATTCCTAAGATTTTATCAATGATGATAAAATGGAATTATGCTGTTTTATGGGATTTAGTGTGTTTAAACAGTGCATTTGAGTTTCTTTTATTTTTAATTTCACTATAATGTTCTGATACTGCTCTTGACTTTGTCCTATATAGAATGCAGAACATTTACAGATGGCAAGGTAGATGACCCAGTCTGAGTTACAGTTTGCAAAAAAGGGATATCAAATAATCGACTAGTGTTTTTACTACTGAAACTTTTGGTTTGTAGTATTCTGCAACATTGTGTGCAGTGACCACATGGATAACATCCTATAGCAACATGTCCCTCTAGTGTACTTTGTATCCTATCCTTTTTTCTGTGGGGTCCTTGCTTATAATAATTAAAGAAGGACACTAATTTTTTCCCATTTCTGAAGTAAAACTGACATCTGTCCCCTAGCATACCAGAGAGCTTATAATCAGCCATAGGAATGTTCCAGTTACATTGCACACAGTCCATTAGTGTACCAGTATTTCTACCATAGGTCGTCACAAACCTGAGTTGATCCCTTGATGTATCCTTTTTTTGTCTTATATTGTAGGTAATATTCTCTATCCATTTTATCAACCATATGTTTGGCTTGAAATATATAACCTACCTTATAGCCCCTTTTCCTAAATCTATTGGACAGGTCATCTCTGAAATGCTGATATGAGTCGTTCACCGAGCGTATACATTTAGCCCTCATATATTGAGATTTAGGGATATTTTTACATATATGAGGGGGATGATAGCTGGAGGCATGGAGAAGGGGAATCTATGGTAAACTTCTGTTATCAAGGTGTTATCTGAAGCTTTAGTCACCATAGCATCCAGGTAAGTGATCCTTTCTTTATCATGGTTCACCGTAAATTCAATCCCCCATTTGTTTTCGTTCAAATATTTAACAAATTCTTTCAGATGTTCCTCATCCGATCTCTATACCATCCAGCAATCATCTAAATATCTTTTCCAAATGTCTGTTTCTTCTATGTACAGGTTATGGGAGCTATCATATATAATTTGTTCCTCTATATATGCCATGAATATATCAGCATATATAGGGGTAAAAGAAGCCCCCATAGCTGTACCTTTAATCTGTAAATAACATTTATCTTGGTAGAAAAAGACATTTTTGGTGAGTACATGCTCGGTGAGACAAAGATGAAGAGTGTTAAAACTTGGTTGGTATAACTCTGACCTATATAACCAATATTCCAGTGCTTCAATGCCAGCCCAATGAGGAATGTTAGTATAAAGGGCTTTAACATCTAGGGTACTGAGTAACCAATCAGTTTCTAATTGCATTTCAGAGATGACCTGTAGGAACTCCATAGTGTCTTTCAGCAGAGCCCTCACCCATTTAAGTAGAGGTTTCAAATCTCTAGTAAGATACTGGGACTGTGGATCAGTCATGGATCCCCTCCCAGAGACAATTGGTCTTCCCGGGGGATTATTCAGGTCTTTATGCATTTTCGATCGAAAATATATATACTGGTTACCGGGATCCGAAATCGTTAGTTGATTCTTAATATTATCAGTAATGATTCCCTCTTCAACAGCCTGGGATAGAAACTCTGCGATTTGCTTCTGAAAGTGTGTTGGTGGGGTTATATGTGAGATGCACATAATACCTACTATCTGCCAATTGTTTGTCAGCCCCCCCTGTCATATTGCTTCCAATCTTGCATCACCACTGTCCTCCTTTATCAGCCCTCAGAATAACTATCTCATGGTTGTTGGCTAAATTTGAAATAATAGTCATGTCCTCCTTGGTTACATTACTGGCCCTCACTTGACTCTCTCTAGAGCTAAACTGAAGATATCTAAGGATAGAATTTTGAAATAATGATACATTGTGGTTCATCGGGGGTGAAAAGGTAGATTTGTGATATCTGAAATTTTCATATTTATCAGCAGTTTCTTTATCCTGAAAGAATAATTTCAGATTAAGAGTCCTGCAAAAATCAACCACATCCTTTGCAAAATATTCTTCAGACACAAAAGAACCAGGTATATATGATAATCCTTTATTAAGAATCCTTTCCTCCATAGAGGAGAGGGGGTAAGAAGACATATTTAACACATTCGCATTTATTGTTTCTGCACATACATCCGAAAAAGCCCCTCCATGCTCTCTATGTTTCCTGTGTTTACTGCCCCCCCCCTTTTGGTTTGATTCTAAAGGGATACTGAAGTTACATCTCTTCTAAGCTGGTGAGCCTGTGGATGCAGGTGTGTCTAAATCAAACCTAGATGAAGAATCTTTCCCCAATGTATCTTATGTATGAAATTTCTTGAGTATCAGTCTTTGACGCTTTCTTTTTGCAGAATTTCTATATGATTGTGAGAAACTAACGTGTGTATCCCTATCTCTAGAAATGGGGTCCTCTTGCTCATAATCCTGCACATCCCTGAGATATTTTTTCTTTTTCCTCTCCTTTAATTGTGTTCTAAGTTTGTGAGTTCTGTGCTTAATTTTTTGAAACAGGATATATATGTAGGTTGTCCCTCATATTCCTTGACTTGTTCACATAATGTGGTGATGGCTATAATTTCAGCATCAATAGCCCTATCATGATATCCAATCAAAATTTCCGCAAAGTTCATTGTGGCTTTATGTTGGGCTTCCCTCCATTGTTTAAGGAGGGCATCATCTGGATTATTGACCATTGGTTGTGTTCTAATTCTTAGGCCTTTTGGTGTGATACCCTTAACCATGTAGGCTTTAAATAACTTGTAGTGCCAAACATTATTTCTAAGAGGCCTCATATGCTTGGTCAAATTGACAAAAGGTGAATGTTAAGTTGTCAATCTCGCCTTCATTCTTGCTGGATGAGATCTTGTTTGGGTTCGAAGCCGATCCTAGGCTCCGACTCGGCACTTGCTAAGCTCGAGAATCACTTTTACCAGCTCGAGGCAGCCCTATATCCCATGATGCAAGGTGGTAATTATCCAGATCTCATTTGCCGCTTCGCTCATGAGGTCACCTTTTTTTACCCGCTCCTGGTAAGTGAATTTTCATTACTCTTTTTCAAGAGATTTAACTACCCCAGTTTTAAAAATTTATTCCCTTTTATAGTTAGTAGTTCCCCGATTCACTTAGACCCTATTCCCGTTAGGTTTCTCGATCCCTTTTATATTTTTTTGTTAGTCAGGCCCTAGGCCATCCCCTCCCAAACAATTTCCTGTCAGGATTTTTCTTAGGTGTGTCTGTGTTTTTGTTTTAATTAGTGTATTTAAGGACTGAGTGTGTGTGTGTTCGTGTCCAAACTCAGTCATGTCAAAAGACACTAGGGTCTCAGGTTTTAAGAAGTGTGACTCGTGCTGTCAGAAGATGTCTCTGACAGACGGTCACACTTCTTGTATTTATTGCCTGGGACCCCTACACCTGCAGGACTCCTGTGCTATTTGTCATTCTTTCAGCCAGAGGGTCCTGCAGGAACGTAGAAACAAGTTGATCCTGAGGGGTCTTCTCAAGCCTGAGAGCTCCCCAGCTAAGATCAGCTATGGGAAGCCCTCTAAGCCATCCAAGACCCAGACTTCGGTGTCCAAGTCTGTGGCCTTGGTTCCGACTCCTCCAGAGTCGACATCGGCTCCGTCCGGAGCTGATTCTTCCTTCTTGGAAGTTTCAGTACCGGTGCCGATCGGCACCGATACCCTGGCTTCGGCACCTGTGTCGGCTCCGGCTGGAGCCGATACCCTAGCTTCGAAGCATGTTTCAGCTCTGGCTGGAGCCGAAATGTCTCTATCTCAGCTCGGAGCCGACAAGCTGTCAGCTCCAACTGGAACCGAAGGTTCGTCGGCTCCGATGGCTCCATCAAGGAAGAGGTCTAGATCTCCTTCACTGGAGTCTCTCCACTCGGCTCTGGCCTCCCCCTTACTTTCGGAGCGGAGCCATCGGAGCCGATCATCAAGGTCTTCCAGGCTCTCAGACCATGACTTGGAGAGAGTGGTGAGTAGACTACTAAAATCACAGGCACTGGCCCAGATGCTCCATGCCCGTCTCAGCAGATGACCGCTATTCCACACCTTCCTGAAATTCCTCCTTCGACTCTCCTACAGAGCTCGGAGCCAGAGATTATTGGTACCATGACTGTTGCTGCTTCGGAGCCGATACCACACCTTTCGGCTCCGTCGTCTTCGACTCCTATCTCCTCCTTGAGACCGTTCTTGGAGGGATCCGGTCGTCGGGCTTCCCTGGTCGGTTCCGAGGGGGCGAGTGGCATCGGACCCTTGTCAACCCCGTTCTCCCTCTCGGAGCTTCGGCCTTGGTGAGCTCGGCGCCGACATCTGCTTCAGAGCCTTCCTTTTCGGTGGGGCCGGGGATCCCTGTTTCTTCGGAGCGGGGTCTCTCGGTCCTCCCTGGGAGGGGAGCCTTCGAGGTGATGAGGAGTGTGCTAGCCCCCGAGCTTAGTCAGCAGTCGGTTCCTTTAGCTCCTCCCTCTACGGTGCCTGTAGATGTCTCTTCCCACTCTCTTGCTCCCGGACCCAGAGATCCATCGCCCCAGGTTTCCCCATTGGGAAGAACTTCCTCTTCCGAGGTTTCTCCTGATCCTTCAGGAGAGCCCCCGTGTAAGAGGACCTGCAAGAGGAAGCACTTAGACTCCCCTGAGTCTACGACATCAGATACCGACTTAGATGAGTCGGAGGGGTCCCCAAGATCCCCCTCTGAGGATGTCTCCTTTTCAGACATCCTAGAACTCCTAAAACAGAGGGGAAACTGGCCCTCCATTAATCCCTCCGAGGATGAGTCGGTATACCTGGAGGCTTTTGGATCTCGACCCTCCACCTCATGGGTGTCTCCGCCTTTCAACCCCTTCATGGAGGTGATAGCTCGAAAGGTGTGGGCATCTCCTGATTCTCTGGAACCAGTCCCCAGGAGGCCTTCTAAATTTATCACGGCCCCACACTGAGAAACAGTTTCTTATGAAAGGTGTTCCGGTTGATGCCATGGTGGTGGCAGCCGCCACCAAAAAGGAACTTGCAGATCCTTCCGTACCAGTCCATCTTCCTAACAAGGAGTCTAGGACTATGGACAGGTATGATAAGTGGATGTTTTCCTCAGCGACCTTTGCTATGCGTTCACTGAATTATTTATGTCACTTCACCCGACTTCAAAGAGAGATCCTCAAAGAATTGGGTGAGGTAGTACAGGATCCGTCAGTTGCTGGGGCTCAAGAGAAGATTGCCTCTCAGCTGGGAATCCTAAATTCCATAACTAACTCCTCCATGCGGCTCATTTCTTATGCAGCCGATGGGGCGAGTAGAGCCGCAGGCACAGGAGTGGCTCTTAGATGTCAGTCCTGGATGCGGCTTTGCAATTTTGCAGACCCCTTTAAGGCGTCCTTCACAAATTTTCCCTTTGACGGCACTACTTTGTTTGGGCCTCAGGTGAAGGACACATTGACCAGGTGTGAGCAAGATGGCAAGACTCTTTCTGCCGTAGGAGTCTGTTTCTCCACCCCTTCTAGACCTTACCCCAAAGGTCAGAAGGGAGGAAAAATGTGGTTCTGAAAATCTCAGGGAGTCACGCCTGATGCACGTGGTCAGTTTACCACCAGAGGCAGAGGGGGTAATAACAATAGACGCCGCCCTAGGGGCAGAGGAGGTCTGCAGAACCAGGGCAGCAGAGAGCCCCTCTCTGACAAGCCCTTCCAGCATCCCTGAGGTGTTGCCTGACTGCCCACCCTTGGAGGCAGTTGGGGGGAGATTGTCGCTGTACCCAGAAGCCTGGCTTTCCCTCTCTCAAGACAAATGGGTACAGTCGATCATATCCGAGGGTTACAAGATCCATTTTGAGGAAAGCCCCTTCCCTCAAAAAGGTTCCCTTCCAGACGTTCCACCCGGTCTAAGGGAAATTGCGAAGCTAGAGGTATCAAAGCTTCTAAAAAAAAAGGGCCATCCAGCCAGTTCCATCAGATCAATTAGAGTCCGGAATCTACTCAAGGTTCTTTTTGGTTCCCAAAAAGACGGGAGATTGGAGACCAATATTAGACCTCAGCAGGCTGAACAAGTCTGTCAAAAAGACAAGATTTCGGATGGTCACACTTCAATCGATTTTGCCCTTTCTGGGCAAAAACAACTGGATGTGCTCCATAGACCTTCAAGATGCGTACTATCACATAAAAATCCACAGATGCTCCAGAAGGTTTCTCCGCTTTCGGCTGGGGACCAGTCATTTTCAATTCAAAGCCCTGCCCTTTGGTCTCACTACAGCCCCCAGAGTGTTCACCAAATGCATGGCAGCGGTCACGGCTCACCTGAGACATCAAGGATTCCAGGTGTTTCCGTATCTTGACGACTGGCTCCTCTCAGCCACCACCAGGCATCAACTTCTCCAAGCCAGAGATTATACTCTACGTCTCTGCGGTCAGTTAGGAATTTCGGTCAACTTCGAAAAGTCTTCCTTATCGCCCTGCCAATCTATTACCTTTATAGGCGCAGATCTAGACACTACTCGGATGTCAGCAAACCTAACAAGTCAAAGAATCCTAGATATCCAAAACCACGTTCGGATCATCCTATCCAGCAAAAAGGTACAAGCCAGGTTGGTCCTGAAAGTGTTGGGCCTCATGGCAGCTGCCATCACACTTCTTCCTCTGGGCCATTTTTACATGCGTCTCCTACAATGGATGTTGTTTACCCAATGGTCCTTCCAGCAGCTTCCCATGCGTCACAAGATCCTGGTGACACAGACCTGCAAGAGCCATCTATCCTGGTGGACTTCTTCTCCCCTAGTCCATCAGGGCAGACCATTTGTCCCCCCGGCCCCGGTAGCCACGGTCACTTCGGATGCCTCCCTGATTGGGTGGGGGGGCATTATCAGGGTAGGATGGTTCATGGCACGTGGCAACCGTTCGAATACCACCTGCACATAAATGTCCTAGAGATGAGAGCAGTGTTTTTAACGTTGCAAGCCCTCAATGACTTTCTTCCCTTAGGAACTATTGCAGTTCACACGGACAACATGTCCGTGGTGTGGTACATCAACAAGCAGGGCGGAACCAAGTCCTATCCCTTGTGTCGAGAAGCTCTCAGACTTTGGCAATAGGCGATCTCCTCTCATCGGTTTCTGGTAGCAACGCATATCCCTGGGAAAACCAACATAATAGTGGACAGATTGAGCAGAGCTATACTCATGCCTCATGAGTGGTCTCTCAAGCAATCCATAGTGGAGGAGATTTTTCAGAAGTGGGGCCGCCCATGTTGCGACCTTTTTGCTACACCCCAAAAGAGCAAATGCCCAGACTTCTTCTCTCTCTTTCCACTTCCAGGCCATCCCCCCAGAGACGCTTTTACCCAAGATTGGCCCCGGGGACTTCTTTATGCCTTTCCCCCCTTTCCGTTGATACCACAAGTACTCCAGAAAGCTACCGTCTTGAGAGCCAAAATGATTCTCATTGCCCCTTACTTGCCTCGACAAATTTGGTTCCCGTTCCTTCATCGCCATCTCATGGTGCAGCCTTGGCATCTGGATCCAGTTCCAGATCTTCTGACCCACCAGTCGGGTCAACTGCACTGATCAATTCGTTCCCTCAACCTCACTGCTTGGTTGCTCCACTTCCTTCCTTAGCCAGGCTTCCTATGATCTCTAACCCCATTAGAGATATCATAGTAGCTTCTCTAAAGTCCTCTACCAGGAGGATTTACTGTAGCAAATGGAAACGTTTCTCCTTTTGGGCAAAGTCTAAGAACATAGACCCTTTTACTGCCCCTATTTAGTCAGTCTTGGACTTTCTAGCTGAAATTTTTCACTCCGGTTCTTCTTCTTCCACAGTTAAAGTCCAGTTGGCAGCAATCTCTAACTTCCATGTCGGATTTGCAGACCGGAATATTATATCTCACAAACTTTGTAAAGCCTTTCTCAGAGGGGGTGTTCCTACTTAAACCCCCTGTTAGAGATCCTCCACCACAGTGGGACCTAAATTTAGTGCTGGCATCCTTGATACTTCCCCCTTTCGAACCGGCTGCTACATGCTCATTAAAATTTCACTCTTTCTAGTTGCTATTACTTCGGCTAGGAGAGTGTCGGAACTACATGCTCTTTGTATTCGTCCCCCTTACTTGGTCTTCCACAAGGACAGAGTATCCTTAAGAACCAATCCATCCTTTTTGCCCAAGGTTGCTTCTAAAACAAATTTAAATCAATCCATTGACCTTCCTGTATTTTTTCCCAATCATTCTAACAGGGCAGAACAAAGATTGCATTGCCTAGATGTTCATCGCCAACTCAGATATTATTTGGACAGAACAAAGCAATTTAGGAAATCTGATCAGCTTTTTCTTTCTTATGCTGAAAATAGGAAAGGTCTTCCTGTTTCTAAAGTAACCTTATCCAGATGGCTATCTTCCACCATTTCTGACATTTATCAGCTTAGGGGCAAACAACTGATCTCAAAACCTAAAGCACATTCTACTAGAGGTCTAGCCACATCTACAGCCTTTCAGGCTAGACTACCCTTGGACACTATTTGTGCAGCAGCCACTTGGGCCACTCCTGATACCTTCGTTTCTCTTCACAAATTGGATTTGGCCTCCAGGAACAGGGCAAGTTTTGGTTCCACAGTTCTCAAGAGTCTGTTCCATTGAGCCTCCCAGGATAGGGGTGCTAGGGACATGGTCCCATCCAGCAAGAATGAAGGCGAGATTGACAACTTAACATTTAGCAGTTATGTACCTACCATAACGTTCCATATTAGTTGTCTTCTCTCGCCTTCTTTCTTGCGTCCCTCCCTCCTGTCCCCCTAGCCTGGACAGACCTTGATTTTTCCCTTTTTCTCTGGGAGATTGTTCTCCCTTGGACACCAGTTAGCTCTGGATCTCTGTTACCTGGTTTCCCCTTACAGTCTTCTCAGGTTAGTTCTTCTTCTTTCCTTGTGGGAACATTGCGGGCAGTTTTTTCCTCTAGATACCAAATGAGATCTGGGTAATTACCGCGTTGCATCATGGGATATAGGGCTGCCTTGAGCTGGTAAAAGTGATTCTCGAGCTTAGCAAGTGCCGAGTTGGAGCCGAGGATCGGCTCCGAACCCAAACAAGATCTCATCCAGCAAGAAAGAAGGCGAGAGAAGACAACTAACATGGAACGTTATGGTAGGTACATAACTTCTAATTCACAACTATCCTCCTTATTGAGTGGTGTGGCCCCACTTTCTGATGCTTTATTCATTCCTATACCAAAAAATGCTAAATCATCCCAATCAGAGGAAAGTCCCCTTAATAAGTTGGAGATATCCATATTGAGTTTACCAGGTGAACTGATTATAATGAAAGCCCACAGATATACTGTATTGTTGGACCATATCAGCCCCCGGCATTCGTGTTTGGAAAATATCAGCCTAGGCTATTAACTAAAACAATTCTATATTAGTTTTAGTGCTCCTTAGGGAGTCCTGTATCATGTCATAGAAATTTATACAGACCAATACCAGTATATAGTGCCTCACTGAGTCCAAATATTTACATCTTTATTTGCCCTGCTTCAATCGGCTCCGTATTTACTGTATGTAACAAGGATACAAACACTGATGTGTCAACTATAACTGAGTGTTCTACATGGTTTTAACTAGATTGGACACTATACAATGATGAACATTTTAGTACTGGAACTGGTATGAAATTGTGAATGGGACTTTACGAGCTGTGTATAAAAATGGCAATAATCCTGCTTGTAGAATAGCAATTGGGGATATAACAGCCTTATTTGTCCTGTTTCATTTGGCTACATATATACTGTTTGCAATAGACAATGAAGAGTCAGTCAGAATTGAGTTGTCTATATGGTTTAACTGTGCCAGACATTTTTTAACGACGACGAATATCTTAGTTTCTGTGTCCATTTAACTGGTTTGAATCTATGAATGGTACTGTTAAACTGGTGTTAAACGGATGGAGTGATATCCAACCAATATTATAACTATTTTGGGGGCATTTTTGCTCTAACTTTCATTTAGAAACTTTAACTATATGTAACAAATCTCTTAAGGTTGTACTAGAAACTTTTGTAGAAATGTGTTATGTCTTAAATTTATGTTAATAGGATGTTTACATCCATATATTAACAATTTGTTAATTAAAAGGATCTGGAATAACTACCTATATGCATTTTTTGTATTTGAGACTATGTGATATATGATCTAGATGATACATAAGGATTTGGTCATATTTAAAGCAAAATCTGCCATTTTGCGGGATTTGAAACAGCATATTTATGTTTCATGTTTCTAGATTCACTGGATATTATTCTAATTGGGAATGTCTTAACATGTGAATATTTAACATTATATGCCTGGATTATGAGCAATGTATAAAGGGGTTTATTTTCACTTTAGATAACATATTAATGATCTTGTATATGTATAGCAATATCTTATTGATTTAAGTGTTGCAATTGTGACTAGAATACAAAGAATTTACTGGGACTATAACCTGCCAGCATATTTTGACTAGAAAAATACTGTAGGCAATATGTTGTGTTTTCACTTTAGTGTAGTCTATATACATATAACAGCAACCATTTTTTTCAGAGTGATTTAAATGGTGCTGGATTTATGTTCAGTATTTATATTAGTGGAATATAGTGAATCCCTTTATATTTAATATGGGCTTTTGGTTAAGTCATAAAAGTTGATTAATTACTTGTTGGACTTAATACAGCTGTGTAAATCTAATCTTTGGGATTTTTCAAGCTAAAAAATGTTTTTGTTAGGATACAAACATACAATTAGTTGTAATAATAGCAGCATTCTTCACTATAGGATTATACCAGTGATATTCCATATAAGGTAGATCACCTTATTTAATTAGGATACAAACATACAATTAGTTGTAATAATAGCAGCATTCTTCACTATAGGATTATACCAGTGATATTCCATATAAGGTAGATCACCTTATTTAATTAGGATACAAACATACAATTAGTTGTAATAATAGCAGCATTCTTCACTATAGGATTATACCAGTGATATTCCATATAAGGTAGATCACCTTATTTAATTAGGATACAAACATACAATTAGTTGTAATAATAGCAGCATTCTTCACTATAGGATTATACCAGTGATATTCCATATAAGGTAGATCACCTTATTTAATTAGGATACAAACATACAATTAGTTGTAATAATAGCAGCATTCTTCGCTATAGGATTATACCAGTGATATTCCATATAAGGTAGATCACCTTATTTAATTAGGATACAAACATACAATTAGTTGTAATAATAGCAGCATTCTTCACTATAGGATTATACCAGTGATATTCCATATAAGGCAGATCACCTTATTTAATATATTCACAGATAGGACCAATTCTTAATGCACATAAATATGACTCAGGGCAAGGGAAGTAATAGATAAGAAGGAAGTTAATATATTTAGTTAGTCATTGAAAGGGATACTACCCAAACATTTAACATGAGTATTATATTATAGAATGATTCCCCATACTTTACTTCTGTAAGGCTTAACACATATACACATATTTAATAAATGTTAACTATTTTGACATTATAAGTCTAAATGAATCAATACATGCATTGTTTTGAACCAACAAAAATATATTATCTGGAAATATTGACCTTGGCTTTATTTACATACTTTCATGAGGGGTGTGTGACCCTGCATTCTGAATTTATTTTTTTGGATATAGTCTTTGGATATGTGTGTTTATAAGATTTCCATATATGAGTTGCTATAGGTGAAACTGTTTGGGATGGTAAGAGCCCTACTGATTCAGTTTTGAAGTGGACTCAGCACTGGACGTAAATATTTGGACTCAGTGAGGCACTATGTACTGGTATTGGCCGGTATAAATTTCTATGACATGATACAGGACTCCCTAAGGAGCACTAAAACTAATACAGAATTGTTTTAGTTAATAGCCTAGGCTGATATTGTCCAAACACGAATGCCAGGGGCTATGGTCCAACAATACAGTATATCTGTGGGCTTTCATTATAATCAGTTCACCTGGTAAACTCAATATGGATATCTCCAACTTATTATGGGGACTTTCCTCTGGTCAGGATGATTTAGCTTTTTTTGGTATAGGAATGGATAAAGCATCAGAAAGTGGGGCCACACCACTCAATAAGGAGGATATTTGTGAATCACCTTTTGTCAATTTGACCAAGTATATGAGGTCTCTTAGAAATAATGTTTAGCACTACAAGTTATTTAAAGCCTACATGGTTAAGGATATCACACCAAGAGGCCTAAGAATTAGAATACAACCAGTGGTCAATAATCCAGATGATGCCGTCCTTAAACAATGGAGGGAAGCCCAACATAAAGCCGCAATGAACTTTGTGGAAATTCTGATTGGATATCATGATAGGGCTATTGATGCTGAAATCATAGCCATCACCACATTATGTGAACAAGTCAAGGAATATGAGGGACAACCTACATATATATCCTGTTTCAAAAAATTAAGCACAGAACTCACAAACTTAGAACACAATTAAAGGAGAGGAAAAAGAAAAAATATCTCAGGGATGTGCAGGATTATGAACAAGAGGACCCCATTTCTAGAGATAGGGATACATACGTTAGTTTCTCACAATCATATAGAAATTCTGCAAAAAGAAAGCGTCAAAGACTGATACTCAAGAAATTTCATACATAAGATACATCGGGGAAAGATTCTTCATCTAGGTTTGATTTAGACACACCTGCATCCACAGGCTCACCAGCTTAGAAGAGATGGAACTCCAGTATCCCTTTAGAATCAAACCAAAAGGGGGGGGGCAGAAAACACAGGAAACATAGAGAACATGGAGGGGCTTTTTCGGATGTATGTGCAGAAACAATAAATGCAAATGTGTTAAATATGTCTTCTTACCCCCTCTCCTCTATGGAGGAAAGGATTCTTAATAAAGGATTAACATATATACCTGGTTCTTTTGTGTCTGAAGAATATTTTGCAAAGGATGTGGTTGATTTTTGCAGGACTCTTAATCTGAAATTATTCTTTCAGGATAAAGAAACTGCTGATAAATATGAAAATTTCAGATATCACAAATCTACCTTTTCACCCCCGATGAACCACAATGTATCATTATTTCAAAATTCTATCCTTAGATATCTTCAGTTTAGCTCTAGAGAGAGTCAAGTCAGGGCCAGTAATGTAACCAAGGAGGACATGACTATTATTTCAAATTTAGCCAACAACCATGAGATAGTTATTCTGAGGGCTGATAAAGGAGGACAGTGGTGGTGCAAGATTGGAAGCAATAGGACAGGGGGGCTGACAAACAATTGGCAGATAGTAGGTATTATGTGCATCTCACATATAACTCCACTACACACTTTCAGAACCAAATCGCAGAGTTTCTATCCCAGGCTGTTGAAGAGGGAATCATTACTGATAATATTAAGACTCAACTAACGATTTCGGATCCCGGTAACCAGTATATATCCTGAATAATCCCCCGGGAAGATCAGTTGTCTCCAGGAGGGGATCCATGACTGAGCCACAGTCCCAGTATCGTACAAGAGATTTGAAACCTCCACTTAAATGGGTGAGGGCTCTGCTGAAAGACACTACGGAGTTCCTACAGGTCATCTTTGAAATGCAATTAGAAACTGATTGGTTACTCAGTACCCTAGATGTTAAAGCCCTATATACTAACATTCCTCATTTGGCTGGCATCGAAGCAATGGAATATTGGTTATATAGGTCAGAGTTATACCAACCAAGTTTTAACACTCTTCTTCTTTGTCTCACCAAGCATGTACTCACCAAAAATATCTTTTTCTACCAAGGTAAATGTTATTTACAGATTAGAGGTACAGCTATGGGGGCTTCTTTTGCCCCTATATATGCTGATATATTCATGGCATATATAGGTTCATAGGTAGGTACTAGGCTATCAGCCCAAGGGCCTACGTAAGTCTAGCCAGCAAGGTACCATAGCTTACGCCACCCAAGAAAGTTATTTTCCTGTGCCACTGTCCAGCAGAGACACAGAAGTGATTCCCGGGGTGTATTTCCTATTTCCCATCCACTCATCAAGATTTTTCTTGAAGAGTGCTAATGAAGAACTTTGCTTGACATAGATGGGTAGCTTGTTCCAGAGTATAGGAAGTCTCTGGGACAGGAATCTATCCCTCCAGCGTGTCCTGTTTATTGTGGTGACAAGGTTTAGGTCCCTAGAGCATGTAGCTTGGAGAGATTGGGATTTCTTTAGGTGTAGCATGTCCAACAGCTCTGGGTTTGACATAGCTTTATATGTTAGGCAGAGATCACCTCGGAGTAGGAGATATGCTACGGAGTAAAGCTGGAGGTTTTTGAGGCGGTCAGTGTAGGGCATTTTTTTGAGGCCACTAATCCTCTTTGTGAGGTACTTCTGTGGCCTTTCCAGCTGCTGCAGATGTCTTGTGAGGTACATTCCAAAAGGGGCATTGTACTCTATAATAGGTCTAATGAGTGACGAGTAGAGGGGAACAATGACCTCTTTTTTCCTGGATGACAACCCTTTTATGATGAGGTGTGCCACGTAGAAGGACTTCCTGACTACTGTGGCGATGTGACTATCAAAGGAGAGACTACTGTCCACCTGGGTCCCAAGGTCTCTTATCACGCATTCGATGTTAAGTAATTTGCTGCCTATGTGGTAGTTCATGGGTACAGAGTTTTTACGAAAGGGGATGACACTGCACTTTTTGGCATTGAGATTGAAGCCATGGCTCTGACACCAGGTATCTGTCTCAGTGAGACCCTTCTGTAGGATGTCCACATCATTTGGGGACTTGACTATGGCTCCTAGTTTGCAGTCATCTGCGAACTTTGTCAGCCAGAGGCCTTCTGTATTAGCCTGTACTTCAGAGAAGTAGATACCAAACAGGAGAGGTCCCAGGACGGAACCCTGTGGCACTCCACTTGTCACTGCCTTGAGGTCAGATTTGGAGTCTGCATCTTTTAGAGTGTGGGTTCTGTCAGTGAGCCAGTTGGCAACCCATTTTGTGATGTAGGGATTTATACCTAGTTTAGAGAGTTTATCTATAATTCCAGAATGGGGGATGGTGTCGAAAGTCTTGGCGAGGTCAAGATAGGCTGTGTGAACCACCTTACCCTCATCCACAGCTTTGGTGACTGCCTCAAAGAAGTCAATCAGGTTCAGGAGGCATGATCTTCCTTTCACAAACCCAAACTGGGTGGGATCCAGAGTTTGGGGGTTACCAATGTCTTTGTTTATGAGTTCCATGATGATACATTCCATGGCCTTGCAGAGGCCAAATTATATATGATAGCTCCCATAACCTGTACATAGAAGAAATAGACACTTGGAAAAGATATTTGGATGATTTCTGGATGGTACGGAGATCGGATGAGGAACATCTGAAATAATTTGTTGAATATTTGAACGAAAACAAATGGGGGATTGAATTTATGGTGAACCACGATAAAGAAAGGATCACTTACCTGGATGTTATGGTAACTAAAGCTTTAGATAACACCTTGATAACAGAAGTTTACCGTAAATTCCTTGAATATAATTCCCTTCTCCATGCCTCCAGCTATCATCTCCCTCATATATGTAAAAATATTCCTAAATCTCAATATATATGAGGGTTAAACGTATATGCTCGGTGAATGACTCATATCAGCATTTCAGAGATGACCTGCCCAATAGATTTAGGAAAAGGGGCTATAAGGTAGGTTAAATATTTCAAGCCAAAAATATAGTTGATAAAATGGATTGAGAATATCTCCTACAATATAAGACAAAGGAGGATACATCAAAGGATCAACTCAGGTTTGTGACGATCTATGGTAGAAATACTGGTACACTAATGGACTGTGTGCAACGTAACTGGAACATTCTTATGGCTGATAATAAGCTCTCTGGTATGCTAGGGGATAGATGTCAGTTTTCCTTCAGAAATGGTAAAAATCTAGGGTCCTTCTTTAATCAGTATAAGCAAGGACCCCATAGACAAAAGGATAGGCTACAAAGTACCCTAGAGGGACAGGTTGCGATAGGATGTTATCCATGTGGTTACTGCACACAATGTCGCAGAATACTACAAACCAAAAGTTTCAGTAGTACAAACACTAGCCAAGTATTTGATATCCCTTTTTATGCAAACTGTAACTCAGACTGGGTCATCTACCTTGCTATCTGTAAATGTTCTGCATTCTACATAGGGCAAACGTCAAGAGCAGTAAAGTATAAAATATCAGAACATTATAGTGAAATTAAAAATAAAAAAAACACAAATGCACTATTTAAACACACTAAATCCCATAAAACAGCATCATTCCATTTTATTATCATTGATAAAATCTTAAGAATTAAATATAATAAATTAGGCTGGCATGAATTACTTACTACAAAAGAGAGGAAATGGATAATTAAATTAGGAGGGCTGTTTGCCCCTGGGTTAAATGAACACCTCTAATTGGCCATACTTCTTATACAGTATATAAATGATTAATTTTCTCGGTATTGTTACACTGATGAAGGCTTAGTAAGGAACTAGCCGAAACCGGTTTGTCTGTGTTTTGTGTACTGATACTATGATTGTTATTCAATTATAAAAGAAAATAGCTGCCACAGTCTGCTGGTCATATTTTTGTTGTGCTTAGGAATTCTGAGACCTTGCAGACGCCGTACTTGCAGAGAACACCGTTGGACTGATGTCATCTTTTTTCACATCAGTTTCCTCCTCCTGTTGTAGAGTTTGTTTACGGCAGCGGACCACCAGATTGGCTTTCTTTTTTTTTGGAGGAGACCATCTTGGTTCTATTGGGTATGACCGTCTTGGTTCTATTGGGTATGGCAAGATCCATGCATAAGTGTACTTGTTCATACAGGGCATTAGTGTATGATTCAGCGGTCATGCAGAGCTGTTCTCCAATTGCATGGTTGCTGTGAAGTTAGCCACCTCTGTTTTAAGGAGCCCAGAATTAGCTTTGGAGAAGATTTTCATGGTGGTTACCTTTGCAGGGGGAATTCAGTAGTCTTTTGGTCTAGAGCTTCTATTGATGATATTTGCGCAGCTGCATACTGGTCAAATACTCATACTTTTATTGCACATTACAAATTAGAAGTTATTTCCAGGAATAGAGCTGCCTTTGGTTCCATGATGCTCCAGAATATCCTTTCATGAGAGCCGCCCAAGGTTACTGTAGCTGGGGACTCTGTCCCATTGGTTGAAGAATGAATGAAAATGACAACATCAGTTAAAGAAATTAGGTACTCACCAAAACATTCCATCTGTGTTCTCCATTTTCATTCTTCCTCATCCCCCCCTTCTTCCCCTTGTCCTTCTCTTGGGAGAGACCTAACTGAAGTGCTGTTAGGAACCATAGTTCCTGTTTTGAGTTCCAGATATTTCAACTATCACTTTTCTGTCATAGATTTATTATGATATTATATGTACGTAATGTATATGATAGCAGCAAACATGATCTGAGGTGTGGTGGGGACAAGGGCATTAAGGGTAAGGGAGAAACTCAATATTCAGATCCTAGAATCTGTAGTAAGTGGCCGAGTCGGATCTGATCCCCATTGGTTGAGGAAGAATGATAATGGACAACACAGATGGAACGTTATGGTGAATATAATAACTTATTTTTTCCAAAGTTTCACAAGTATCAAATCATGCTTTAGAGGGGGATGATACTATTGCTATAAATGTGGCATCAACAGTAGTGATCATGAGGTATGCTTGATTGCACAGTCTGAACTTTTCTGATGAGTTAAAAAATTTGATTTTGAATGTTCCACTTGAGTCTGATTGTGTGTTTGGTACAGCAGCTAATCAGATACTTAAATACTGGTATAACAGATGTAAACTTATATAAAGGTTACCAAAAATGTTTCATATTCTCAAATTTCCCTCCTTAAAGCAGGATAATTTTTGACTGCCTTCCAAACAGAAGACCCAACCAAACAGAAAATAAGGCAATTAAAGGCAGTGGCAGGACAAGAACTCCATCTAGCCTAACAAGAGGGTTTCCTTGCCCAGAAAAGTTAATCTATCTGTACTTGTGAGACCATTCACATTCCAAGATAATGAGGAAAGTGTCACAATTTTGATAAGATGTTATTATTCCTGCCTGTTATGTATGATAGCTTTTTAGATGTCTATTTCCAGGTTTTATGATACATGTACCCCTAATGTTTGGCAGGTTGTTTTATGCAGTTATTGCTTGCCCTCACATTTGAATGTATGTCATATTTCATAAGACTTTTTGTTTTAATGAATACCCTCAAAAAATATATCAATTTAGTACACACAACTGTGTACATCTTCAAACAATGAACTTTCACCCTTCTAATAGGAACAGATGTCCAAAATAGACAACTACACACAGGCATTCTCTGATCTAAAGTTAGCATTATCTATGCTGAGATGCATGTTACTGTCTGTGCTCCTCCTTACACTCCTTGTTGTCTGCTCTTGTTTTATCTTTATTCCCCTCCCAGATGTAAAAAACAAATCACATTCTTTCAGAAAACATTAACTTTTTGCCTCAAAGAAAGCAGAGCTCTGTTCTTCTATTTCCAGTCAGCTTGTCTGCATGAAAACATAAGAAGAAAATGTGGCCCTCAGCTCCAGGCTTCTAAAGTCACCCAGAACATTTATTGCAAAAGCAAAACTTTTCATTGCATTCAGTGTTCTCTTATTTGTTTCCACTTAGATTGTTGGCTTAAACAAATAAGTTTTTAAAGCAGACATACACCTATACAAAAGTAAGGGAAGACGTATCAGCTCTACATATGTTATAATCTGTGTACTTTTACACCCCATCCTGCACCTCAACGACCCAAGATTACAGCCTGTTTACTCAAACATGGTTTTGTCCAGCCTTTCTCTTTTTGCATTGTAATGCCTACATTTCTTGATACCAAAAAAAGTATGAAAGAAAGACATTTGTATACATTACTATCTTTATCACGTGCCCATTGAATGGCGCACCGTGACAGTCATCCCACTCCACAAAGGGGGGGCCACAACAGATCCCAGGAACTACCGCCCCATTAGCCTGATGAGCCTCTTCTGCAAGGCCATGGAACTCATAAACAAAGACATTGGAGATCTCCATACTCTGGACCCCACACAGTTCGGGTTTGTAAAAGGCAGATGATGTCTCATAAACCTGATAGACTTCTTTGAAGTAGTCACCAAAGCCATAGATGAGGGTAAGGTGGTTCACACAGCCTATCTTAATCTCACCAAGGCATTTGACACCATCTCCCACTCTGGAATTATAGATAAACTCACTAAACTAAGTATAAATCCCTATGTCACAAGATGGGTTGCCAACTGGCTTACTGACAGAACCCACACTGTGAAAGTAGCAGACTCCAAATCAGACTTCAGACCAGTGACAAGTGGAGTACCACAGGGTTCAGTTCTGGGTCATCTCCTGTTTGGTATCTACTTCTCTGAAGTACAGGCTAACACAGAAGGTCTTTGGCTAACTAAATTCACAGATAACTGCAAACTAGGAGCCATAATCAAAACTCCTAACGATGTGGACATCCTACAAAAGGGCCTCACTGAAACAGATGCCTGGTGTCAAAGCCATGGTCTCAAGCTCAATGCCAAAAAGTGCATTGTCATCCCTTGTGGTAAAAAACTCTGTACCCATGAACTACCACATAGGCGGTAGTCTACTTAACACAGAAAGTGTGATAAGAGACCTTGGGACACAGGTGGACAGCAGTCTCTCCTTTGATAATCACATTGCCACAGTGATCAAAAAATCCTTCTACGTGGCGCACCTCATCACAAAAGGTTTCTCATCCAGAAAAAAGAGGTCATTGTTCCCCTCTACTCATCACACATTAGACCCATTATAGAGTACAACTCCCCTTTTGGTATGTACCTCAAAAGACATCTACAACAACTGGAAAGGCCGCAAAAATACCTCACAGAGAGGATTACTGGCCTCAAACAGATATGTCTTATGCAGACCATCTCAAAAAACTCCAGCTTTACTCCATCGCATATCGCCTACTCAGATGCGATCTCTGCCTAACATACAAAGCTATGTCAAACCCAGAGCTGTTGGACATGCTCCACTTAAAGAAATCCCAATCCCTTTGAGCTACACACTCTAGGGACCTAAACCTTGTCACCACAATAAACAGAACATGCTGGAGGGATAGATTCCTGTCCCAGGGGCTTCCCATACTCTGGAACAAACTACCTATCTATGTCAAACAGAGCTCCTCATTAGCACTCTTCAAGAAAAATCTTGATGATTCGGTGGGTAATAGGAAATTCACCCCAGGGATCACTTCTGTGGTTCTGCTTGACAGGGGCACAGGAAAAAACATTTCTTGAGTGGCAAAAGCCAGGGTACCTTTTTGGCTAGGCTTGTATAGGCCCTAGGGCCAATAGCCTAGTACCTACCTATGAACATTGTTGTTGTTGTCTTTTGGATTTTCCCGGTTAGGGGTCACCACAGCGGAACTCCAGTCAGGTAATGATTGGCAGTAGATTTTCACAGTGCAGAGTTGCCAGCTCGATGCCCAACCTTCAACGAAGGCATGCCCATTCACGCATGTCTTTCAGAATGCCACTCGACCCGTGGGGAGGACATGCAGACTCCACACAGAAGGCAGTCCCCGCACACTAGCTGAGAATCGAACGGGAGAACTTCTTGCTGTAAGGCAACAACGCTACCGCTGCACCACCGTGGAATATCTTTATCACGTACATTAATATCTGAAAATGCTTTACTGTATAACATGTAACTTGTGTCATGAAAAGTTTTATTCAATTACTGTTAAGAACAGAAATTATTTTACTTAGTTACCTTTTTTTCTTACTCTTCCCTTCCCATTAGTGTCCTTCCAGATATTAATGCCATGAAGTGGGGCAAAAGCCTTTCAATCTCCAACAAGTTAAAAAAGTCAGCAAAAGTCTTTACTTTCCACTTTTTCTTGCACATCCATATTCATAAATACGAATAATGCTTTGTAATCTCACATTTATTCATTAATTTCTGTGTTACTGGTCTTCTTCATGAAGTTCATCTGCATTTCCTAACTCCAGACTCTGGTTCAGTTCCAAGGTACTCCTTATTCTTCTAGTCAGCCCCTGTGTTTTTTTCTGTCTCTCAGGCGTTTTCATTTGGAAGATGGAAAGGGTTTCACTGGAAAAGTCTCTCTATGAGCTTTATTATCAGAAGAATTAGAAGCAGGATCTGTTTCTGCTTGACACCTCCCTTTTTGTTGAATACATTTTTGTATTTTTCCTTAGCATCAAAAATTGATTTTGATCCTCCAGGAAAAATTTTCTGAAGATACTTGAATATATCAGCTTGAATCTCACACCTGCCTCTCAACATTCCCTGATAGAAATAAATGTGCTTTCCTTCTTTCTGGTCTACAGTGAATAATTACTTTCCACAAGCACTCTGCTATCTCCAGCTTTTATTACTTTGTCCTTTTGTAATAGGTTTGTCAGGATGAACTCATTCTGCTGGTAGGATTGCATCTTTACTAATGCAGGTCTTGGCTGATTTCACATGGCCAGGTTTGGAGCATACACATGATGTGCCCTTTCAATTAACCAATCCTGCTGTGGAATACCAGTCCAGTTCCTTATTTGCGCCTTCATAAAATTAATACAATCTGTTAATTCCGGTTTCTCTGGTACAGCAGAAACAGTCAGGTTTTCCCTGCATGAGCTGCTCTTTACTTCTACCATCTTTTGAAACATCTCTTCTTGAGCAGTCTTGTAGCCTTTTCTTTTTTTACCCTGATTTTTTGCAGCTGTTCAGCAAAATGAAATTCAGACTGAGTCAAATGTGCTCAGACATTATTAAAAATAAACAAAACACTGGGGGGTGTCAACTGCAATAACAAAAGGCTGTAAAAATGAAAGAAGTGTTAAACAGATATTCAGAAGAACTGATAAAACTGCAAAAATCAGAGCTGAAAAAAATAAACTGAGAAATAAGGGCCAGGATTGGTTTTCTCTTCACACTTTCTAGTTGATTTTCTTTCAGGCTCCTTTAGTTTCTTCCTTGCTGGCATCCAGTCAATGTACTTGCTCAACAGTAACTGAATTTACTAAAAGTGGCAGAGTTCCTGACTCTTAACCTCCCAGTTTCTTTTTTTCACACTGGGAGAGCTGAAGTTGACCTGATGATCAGTGTGCAGCCATCTTGGAAGTCCCTCTAGGAAACTGCTAACCTTAAGCCAGTTGATGCTTATTTTGCAGGGCTATGCTTCTTAAGATTCTGACAGATCAATTGCCTAGTAAGTACCTATGAACCTAAGTCATTTAAACTACTAGTGGTGATATTTTTATTTCTACCTCAAACTAGACAGCATATTTGACAAATGCTTGTTTTTACTGAGGAAATTTTCAGGATTTCTATCAGAAGAACAGCTCATATATGTGTGTTTTAACATAGGTACACAATTTTACCACAAATTAAGTTATTTGAATGTACTGTGTTGATTTTACTTTCTCCAAGAAAATATAGCTGGCATTAAGCATTATTTTTATGACAGTTTAACATGGTTAAAGTATGTGAAGCTCATTTTTAACACTAGTTTGACACACACATCTGGACTTCTGTCAGTTAGAAAAAAATTCTGAACACATTTCAGACTTTTTTGTGATAATAGGATAGTTTGGCAGAGTTTAGTTGTGTGGGAATATACTTTTTACTACAAATGTTAAGTGGTTATTGTGATGCATTATCCAGTGCTGTCAGTGTTTTCTCCCTGACTTGATGAATCCTAACTCTGGTACCTCCCACTCATCAAATCCACTTGCATCTAAAAAGAGAAAATAAAATAAAAATATTTCTCAGCATACAGTTAGTGATTCTGTTGGGGCCCCGGCAAAGCCAACAGACCGCTTTCCTTTCCCCCATCTCCCTCTAGTGTAGCTTTGCCAGCCACTATGGAACTGGGTTTAGGCACATCCTCTGGGGTGTTCCAGTACCTGTTACAGATATGGGTGAACCAAACTCTTTAGGTGCAGGAGCAGTCCAGTGTAAGAAATAATACTGGAACCCTAGATATTTTATCTAGTTGTGAAGACCACAAGAAAAAGTAACAGAAGCTTAATCATGCAGCTGATAGATGATAGCTATTTATAAAGCTGATATGGTTTTCTTGGCTAAAATTGCTCTGCAGCCAGCCAATTGTCGTGGTTGTGTTCTCGTACATGGCTCTAGTGCTTGGCTAGAGAACTTTCTGTTGTTTCAGTGAACGATGCGTAATCTGATTAGGATTATGGTGATTTCCTAGTTGACACTGAGTCTAGTCATTCCAGTTCTTCAGAAGTTGAACCTGAGCTTAAGTCCAAACAAGTGCTGTCTTTTCTTTAGATGATTTCTAGATTTAGTGATGTTTTTTCTTGTGAGCAATCGGGAACTACCCCAGAACCGGGTAGGGTATATAGTCTTTATAGAGGATGAGATGGACAATCCTGTGGCTGTCTTCCTGCTCTTACCATCCTTAGAAGATGTTTATAAAGCTGACTGCAGGACACCAGTATCTATTCTAGCAGATCCTAAAAAAGTTCAGAGAAAATATAGTGTCTCCTCAGATAATGACAGGTCTCTTTTCTCATTTGACCTCTGACCCAGCTGGAGTCTCCCCAGTCGCATGCTCAAATAAAAAGTCCTTGGCTTTTTCTATTCTATCTCTCTCTCTGATTAAGAGAGCAAATATTTAGATCTTCAGGGCAAAAGGCTGTCTCTTTCTAGCAATCTAGCATTTAGAATGTTAAATTATCAAGGCTACATGTGGAAATTTATTTTATAGTGTATGTACAGTTTGATTTTTCTGCATCCTTATCTGCAGAAGAAGTCTTATATGAATAAAATTGTTTTTAATTTGACTCAGATGTTGAAACATGCTTGGAGGTGTGTGCTTGTGCAGATACTTTCTTTAGAAATGGTGCCGCTTCTGTTGTATTAAGATGATATGCTTGATTATGTAATCAGAACTACTCTGATTTAAAAGACAAAATTTACATGCGCCTTTAAGTTTTGAATTTGTGTTTGTGTCCTCTGCTACACAGTTTCTCAAACAATTGGATAACAGAGGCAAATTAATGTATGGGATATGGGTAACTATTTGAAGTGGCAGGACTTGCTGGAGTAAGTCTCCAAGCATGGAGACTGAATAGTAAAAATAACTTGCATATATCAAGTCCAAGATGCTCATTTTCCAAAATATTCCCTTTTCTCTAAGGTATGGCGATCGCAGATTTGGTATATATAAGTTCAAGGGTCTGGGGGGCTTGCAAAGAAGTCTCAAGAAAAGTGATCCTTGATTGTTGCTCTTCTCCTAGATTTTTGGTCTTTTTTTTTCCATGTTTGACACTCAGCATTTTGAGTGCCAACATTTTATTCCTCCAGTGCTCTATCACATGGTAGAAGCAGTGGTCATAGATGTAGTGCCCGTGATACACAAAGCAACATATTTTTCTCCAGATTCTTTTTGGTACCAAAAAAGCACTCCTGGAGACCCATCCTGGACTCTTCCTTTTTAAACACTTTCGTAAAAGTTGTGGAGTCAAAATGCTCACCTTGCAGTTGGTCCTGCATTGGTTCCAGATCACTACTTCATGGTAAATCTAGATATCAAGGATGCTTATCATATTCCTATTGCTTTCAATTTCATAACATTTTTTAGATTTGTTGTATCTGGCTTGCATTATCAGTTTTTTGTATTATCCACTGTGCTATCTGCTGCATCTTGAGGGTTTACAAAGTGTCTGTCCCCAGTGGTTGCCTGTTGGAGAGCCCTAGGCATCCACTTTTTTCCTTATTTAGATGGCATGCTGATTTGTGCATATTCTGTATCTGGGTGCTTGGAGTGCTTAGACAAGGTTGTTTCCCTTCTTTCCCTCCTGGGCTTTAAACTATATCTTCAAAGATCTTTCCTCACATTGTCTCAATGAATTTATTTCCAGTGATGTTGGGTGGACACAGTAAATAGGATGACCTTCGTGCCAGAAGCAAAGTTCTGACATATCAGTGCATACTTTTTTTGGATTTCTCACTTCGAGACCTGGCCTCAGCAGAAGATTCTAAGCCTCCTAGCATCAGTGATCCTTATAGTACCACTAGCCCATCTAGACATAGTATAAATTCAGTGGTGCTTAAAGAGTCGTTGAACTCAACACCTTTAATTTTTGTATTTCCTGGTACCAGTATTGGGGTTTGTGAAACAGGAACTGCTGTGGTGGAGAGATCAACTCTCACTGAAACAGGGACTTCCTTTCTCTCTTCAGACCCCAGTTCAGTATGTTCAGAGGGACTCTTCAGATTTTATGTGGAGAGCACTGTGCGTGGGAGTTCAAATGCAAGGTTTGTTGGTCCTCTGGACACTCCAAAGCACATTATCACTACCAACATCTCTTTCATGTTTAAGGTCTTCACCTGTCATGGATTACGGGTATGTGATGTGGAACCTGAACAAGGACGGAAGTACGAGATCATATCCTGTGTCCCATTTGGAAGTGATGCTTTGAGAGCTGGCTTTTCAGCATTCTCATTGGTTCAGAGGTAAGTAGTAGCTGTCCTTGCAGGCCATTTTAAGCCTAACCAGTTTTACTTTTTGTGCTCGAAATAACCTAACACATTTGGTTATAGATTGGCCTTACCTAGTCCATGGTCAAGAATTATGTATTACCCCTACTGAGAATAAATGGGATCATACCATACATAATTTTAGGGGACCCATACATGTAATAAAGTATGTATGAGCTGCAGCTGTACATTAGTAGTACAGGGGCAGTTATGGGGTAAATGTTCTGTTTCCCATCCATAGAGCTAAGTTGAGTTTGAAAGTGGACAAGGATAAACTTTGTTTTATGTAGAAGGAGAATCTGCTCCACAGCAGTGGTATCCTCTGTGAAGTATATCTGCCCCTCCAGACAGTTCTGTTGATGTTGTAGAAGAGGTTTAGATCCCTAGAATGAGTATTTCTGATCCCATTTGACTTGCTGATATGCAGTAAATCCATCAGTAATGGATTAAAGGATGCCTTGTAATTGCAGATACAGATCACCTCTTAGCAGTTTGTTTGATACCAAGTAAAGTGACAGAGCTTTGAGTCAGTCCATATAGGACATGTTGTTCAGGCCTTGTATCCTTTTAGTAAAATGTATCTGTGGGTATTCCAGTTGTTGCATGTGTCTGGACAGATACATTCGAAAGGGGACATTATATTCAATGACTGGCTTAATGAGACCTCTGACTCTTCTGGTCTCATACATTCTGTCAGAGAAAAACACAGTGGCAGACAGACTGAGCAGATCATGGATACACCCTCACAAGTGAAAACTCCATGTGGAAGTCTTCCAGGACTTGATCCAGTTGTGAGGAACACCTCAAGTAGATTTGTTTGCCCCCTTTCAAAACAACTAGCTGAAAAATTATGTTCAAGATATCCTTGCAGGAAGACAGGCACTTTATCATTCTGAGCCAAATAAAGCTAAAATCAAAAAACTTTAATATGTAACTTGAAAATAAAAAATGGTAAGCGCTTTCAAGGTAGACACACTTGCCTAATGAAGCGCTGTATCTACCATGAAAGCGCTTACCATTTTTTATTTTCAAGCTACGTATTTTGATTTTACCTTGTTTGGTTTGGTATTTTTTTTCTTTTTGTTACATTATATTGTCATACCGACCTTCATTCTGTCTCCAGTTTTTGTATTTGGATTTGCACTTTATCATTCTCATGGTTAGGAATTGCATTTCCACCCTTTGCAATGATTTCCAAGGTACTTCTAAAGATTCAGAAAGAATTAGCAGAGGTCATTCTGGGTAATCCCTTTTGGCCCAGGCAGTGCTCGTTCTCCCATTTAATGGTATTGGCCAATTACAGTTACCACAAGCTTCCTCACAGATGGGATCTGCTCACTCAGCATCAGGGGTGAATGGTATGCCCCATCTTGCAGCAATTGCAATTGACAACCTGGATGACTCTATTTTGAAACCTTTTAGGCACTTGTTCCATAAGGATGTGCAGTGCATATTTAAAGAGGCAAGAAAACCCTGAAATTAGAAAAACTTGCTTTACAAATAGAAGAGGATTTCTGTGTGATGTCTATCCAGTAATAGGGGTTTGTAAGAATTTCAACCCCTCTGGTTTTGAAATTTGTGTGAGGTACTTAGAGATGGTTTGTCATTTACTTCCATCAAAGAGCAGCTTACAGCCATCTTAGTTTGTCTGTTCATGGATCTTCCTTTCTTCTCGTTTGTGGTCAAACAGATTATGAAATGATGCAAGTGAGATCCCCTAAAATCAAATTCCTCCTCCCTAGGTTCTCAACTTTGTTCTTGAAAGTTGACCTATTGCTTGAAAGACTTTTTTTACTCATTGCTCTGACATCTGCAAGGCGAGTCTCTGATCTGTAAGTAATTATGGCGGGCTTAAGCTTAATATGATTTTAGACAAGGACAGGGTTATATTATGCACTAATCTATCATTCATGAATAAAGCTGTTTCTGAATTTACTTTGAATCAAGCCACCAATCTCATAATATTCTAACCTGATCTAAAGAACACAAGGGATTAAAGATGCTACATGACAATGTACACAGGCAGCTCAGCTACTACCTTGACAGAACAAAGCCCTTTAGGGATGCTGAACAGCTGTTTATTTTCTATATGGGGCTAGTAAGGGTCAACCTGTCTGTAAGCAAACCATTATGCAATGTTTGTCCTCTGTTGTTTTTTGTTACTCAAACAATGGAAATCTCTTTTAGGCAAGGTAAAGGCTTACTCGACTAGAGCATTACCCTCTTCAGTGGGATATTCAATAGAAGCATTCTTGAGGCAGCAGCCTTGGCTCTTTCTTCACAACTTCATAAAGCATTCCAACCTGGATTCCGTTTGGGCTTTGCAAGGACCATTCTTCAAAGGCTCATAGGTTCATAGGTTCATACTAGGCTATCTGCCCGAGGGCATTTACAAGCCTAGCCCATCGTTTTGTGGCTTACGCCACCCCTTTAGTATGGGGAACTATACCCATTATTTTGCTGTGCCTCTGTCGAGCAGTGACACTGAGGTAATCCCAGGGGTATATCTGCGATCTCCCATCCATTGGTCAAGATTTCTCTTGAACAAGGCCAGCGAGGTGCTCTGCCTCACATGTACCGGGATTTTGTTCCACAGCATAGGGAGTCTTTGGGTGATGAATCTATCCCTCCAGCACATCCTATTAATAGCCGTGTCGAGGTTTAAGTCTCCGCCCTTGTGGCTCTGATGGATCTAGATTTTTGAAGTGAAGCATATTCATCAAATCTGGGTTTGACATGGCCTTGTATGTTAGGCAAAGGTCACCTCTGAGCAAGCGTGCGTTTACTGAATAGAGCTGGAGTTCTTTCAGTCGGGCAGCATAGGACAGATTTTTGAGACCCTTTATCCTTTTGGTGAGGAACTTTGTGGCCTCTCCAGCTGCTGCAAGTGTCGGGTCAGATACATTCCGAATGGGGCATTGTACTCAATCATTGGTCTGATGAGTGATGAGTAAAGGGAGACTATGACCTCCCTTGATCTAGATGAGAATCCCTTCATGATAAGGTGGGCAATGTAGAAGGTCTTCCTGACTACTTTAGCTACATGGGTGTCGAATGACAGACTACTATCAACCTGGGTACCCAGGTCCCTGATAACTTCTTCTGTGCTCAGTGGATTGCCACCTATTTGGTAGCTAGGGGTAACCTTGTTTTTCCCGAAGGGTATGACTATGCATTTTTTGGCATTTAACTTTAGGCCGTGGCTCTGGCACCAGTTATCCGTTTCTGTGAGACCCTTCTGAAGGATATCTGTGTCAGATGTGTTTTCTACTATGGCCCAGTTTGCAGTCATCTGCAAACTTTGTCAGCCATAACCCTCCTGTGTTTGCTTGTACTTCGGAAAAGTAGATGCCAAACAAGAGTGGGCCCAGGACTGAGCCCTGTGGGACACCACTTGTGACAGGCTTTGAGTCTGACATGGCACCAGCAACTCTGACCCTGTGGGTTCTGTCACTCAGCCAGTTTGCAACCCATCTTGTGATGTATGGGTTAACATTTAAGCTGATGAGTTTTTCAATGATACCCGAGTGGGGTATTGTATCGAAGGCCTTAGCCAGATCGAGGTAGGCTGTATGGACTGCCTTTCCCTCATCAATGGCTTTGGTGACTGTTTCGAAAAAGTCAACCAAGTTTAAAAGGCATGATCTGCCTTTGACAAAGCCAAACTGGGTTGGATCCAAAGTCTGCAAATTCCCTATGTCTTTATTTATGAGGTCCATTATGATCCTCTCCATGGCTTTGCAGATAAGGCTTGTCAAGCTAATGGGCCGGTAATTTCCAGGGTCGGTGGAGGCACCGCCTTTGTGAAGTGGGACCACAGTTGCAGTGCGCCACTCCCTGGGTACGTATCCAGAGGTAAGACTTTGATTAAACAGCTGTCCTAGCTGTGGGTTTAATTCCTCATTGAGTTCATGGAGCACACAGCCGGGGACACCATCAGGTCCCATGGATGCTGTGTTTTTTGCTTTGGAGAGAGCAGTTCTCACTTGGGCGCTGGAGATGTTTGGGGGGCTGCAATCGTTTGGTATAGATATCTCTCCTTTTGGGGGGGAGAAGTTTGCACTGAACCTGTCAGCCAGTATGTTGGCAATGTCTGTAGGATCAGTAATCTTCACATCATTTTGAACTAGTTCTGAGCATATCTGGGAGTTTCCTCCTAGGTTTCTAACATAGCTAAAGAAGGCCTTATGATTGTCTTTTGAGTCTTTAGCTATTTTTCTCTCGAAATTTGCTTTGGATGATTTTATGAGAGCTCTTAGTTTTTACTTATAGTGATCAAGGGTATCTTACCTTTTAAGGATTTTGCTCTATCTTGTAGTAGCTTCCTCCTTTTGTTGTAGAGTTTGTTTATGGCTGGGGTCCACCAGACTGGACGCTTGCCTTTGGTACAAAGAGTCTTTGTTTTGCTTGGGATTGCCTTATCCATGCAGTCCTGCAGGTGCTGGTAGAAGGCATTTGTAAGTGATTCAGCGGCTTGAGTACTGTTTTCCGCCGGTTCGGGGGCCTTAAAGGAGACCACACTAGTCTTTAGAAGTGTGAAGTCGGCTTTTGAGAAGTTCTTTACTGTGGTCTTTTTTATTTCAGGTGGGGTGGGATGAGGACCTCCAGCGAGATTAGTTTGTGATCTGATCTCACCAGTGAGGGGTATACTTCCGGTGTTGAACATTGTGCTCCCATGTTCGTGATGATGAGATCAAGTATGTTATCTCCTCTTGTGGGGATGGTGACTAGTTGTTCCATGGCATTTGAGTTTATGAATTCCAGGAACTTTTGGGCTAGGGTGTTTGGGCTTGAGTAGTGTTCCCAGTCTATATTAGGGTAATTGAAGTCACCTAGTATGATGGTGTTTGGTGATACATTTATCCCCTCTAGTGTTTTCAGGAAGGCCATGTGAGGTTCCTGAGTTTGTGAGGGTGGCCTGTAACATGCTACAATTTGCAGAGCAGTCTTGCCTACGGTTAATTGCACCTGGATGGTCTCCGATGCATCATGCATTTCCACCAGTCTTGAGGTGTGGGTGTCCTTGATGAATATGGATACCCCTCTCCTTTCTTGGTATTGTCCGGATTTTGGGGCCGGAACGCATGATATGAGGTAAAACCTGATAGCGCTGGGGTGCTCTCAGGAGCCTTGAACCAGGTTTCTGTCACAGCACAGACATCGATGTTCTCCATACTGAGAAGGGCCTCGATTTAGACTTCTGGCATTGAGCAGCATTACCCTTAGTTTTTTTCCTTTTTTGTGTTCTAGGGTGGTAGGTTTAGAATTTGAGCCTTGCCTAAAAAAGGCACTATGGGGGTGGCAAGAGCCTTTGCCAATATCCGGAATCCCAGGGGTGACAGGTGCAAGCCGTCCCTTGCGAAGCAGCGTGGCTTGTCCAGCATGTCATCCCAGGCAGACAGATACTGGATCCCCTTTGAATGACACCAGTGTTTAAGCCAATTGTTAAAGCTGATCATCTTATCTCTGTATTGTGGCATCATTCTTGGTGAAGGTAGGATACTGCTCAAGGTCAGGGTCATACCTGCCTGGGCTACATAATCAGAGAGCTCCTCAATGTCTCTTTTCATGTAGTCCAAGGAGGTACGTCTCAGGTTGTTTACACCAGCGTGGACAATGACTGAGTCATATTTGTACCTGCTGTTGAGAGACCTGAGTGCTTGCGTTATGTGGCGGATTCTAGCGCCCGACAGACAGCTTACTGTGACCTTCTCCTTACTCAGTCTGGTGAGCGGGACGCCAGTGTGTCTGACTATGGAGTCACCAATGACTAGTGTGTCTGGCATTGTGTTTGGCCTTAAGGGCTGTGACTGTTTGACACTCTGACTGTGAGGTCTATGTGTTGCAGGTGTTGTGTTCTGAGGTGGTGGTTGTTTGGGTGTCTGCTTTGGTGGCCTCTGCTGTTTTGGTAGATTTTTGATCAGAGCCTCGAGTATGTCTTTGTGTGTTTATGTGTATGATTTGAGGTTGTAATGGTACTATGTGAGACTGGGTCTATAGTGTGTGTGGTAACCTTCTCCTCCTGACTGGTCTTGCCAGTCCTATGTTGAGAGAGCTCAGCCTCCAGTTTGGCCGTATAGTTGCATCTCTCGCATGTATTTGTGTTTTGTGGGAGGAGGAGAGGGTTGTCTGTGTACATGAGGCAATTGTAACATTGCCTCAATATTCCCAGGTTCACCAGCTGAGCAGGAGAGGACACTAGCAACTGATCCCTCGACATGCTAGAAGGATAGATCCAGGCTCCTGGATCCTTATCATTCCACCTTCCATGTAGGATGAGCTTTTGGAATCTACCCAGAATGCCTCTAACGCAGTGGTAATGAACAACCTAGTACACTTGTGCAAGTCCTACTTACATGTAAGAATAGACGTTCAAGTTCTTCAGTGCCAACATGAACACCCAGTGCATAACTGATGTGTGTTTCGTCCACTTTTTTCAGTTGTTGTTGGATTTGTTTTTTATACGGTGCTGTGATTAGAAATGAATTTACTTTTGCTAGATGATCCTGACTTCAGTTACTTTCCTGTCTTTCTCTGGGGAAGTGAAAAAGCATGAACACTAACTCACCATGAGAGCTGAATGATTCCTTCTAAGGATATACTCGGCCAATCAGTTGTCAGAGAAAGAGAGAGGAAGTGGAGTCTGAGCTTTTGAAAGCTGGCCAGTACTGAGTTACCTTGGCAGATAACTCAAAATGCCACTGAGGTAGTGAGGAATTCAAAAATGTACTGGTACAGGTAAGTAGGACTTAGGCAGATGTACTTTCTATCGTGAGACAAACATTGAGAAGAACTGATAAGAGGGCTGCTACTAAACCAGGATGATTAAAGCTCTCCTAACATGAAAGTTGAGGCTGAGAAAAAAAAAGCTGGTAAATGCTATCAGTTTGGTTACAGACAATCATTTGCTAGTAATTACACTGCCTGGTTGCCAAGAAAGAATATTTTTGAGAGCACTTTTTGCTCCTATGCATCATCCTCTAGTTTTCCTAGCCAGTGCCTCACATCCATGCTGGGTCTGCAAGCTTTTCCATGCTCCCTAGGTTAACTGTGATATAGCTGGGGCTGCTGTCAGAACCAAAGGGCATCCCAGGGGTCTTATCCATTACCATCAGCTTGGGGAGTATTAATTTAGGCTTACCCCATTACTTCACCCCTTCCCTTTCATCTGAGGGGCTGTGCATGCAATGGGAGCATGCAGTGATTCACTCTGCTTCTGCTATAGCTCAGAAAGCCCCATCACATTTCCTGACTTTGGATAACACCCCCATCACACCCTTCCCAGCTTCCACCAGATATTGTCACTACTAGTGTCCACATAACTGCCCCCCCCCCCCCCCAGAATGGGCATGCCCTTCTCTCCCCTGCTGCTCTGTCAGTTGTCCAAACTGCTGATTAAATCAAGGTTGACTGGGTCGTAGTCAGTGTGCATCTATATTACATAATCAAACTTTGAAAAGTTGGAACTTGACACCATATGATTGAACTTTTAAAAGTTCGAAAATGTAATAAAAACAAATAAACCAAAGAAAAAAACTATATGAATAGTTTAAGCAGGGGGGGCAAGCCCCCCTGCACCCCTCACACCTCCACTCTTTAAATATACCAATTCTGAGATCACACTACAGTGCAGAAAAGGGAAATCTTCCCATTCCGCACTGTACGGAGATCTCAGCTGAAATGTTCAAATTTTTAAAAGTTCGATCACATGGTGTCCACCATATGACATTCAAACGTTTAAGCGTTCAACAACGTGATATAGACCCATCAGGGATTTATCTCTTTGCACCACTTGAGTGACAGCATAGAAGAAACTTTAAGAAAGTAAAAGGAAAGCAACCAGAAAAGAAGGGAAAAAAACTCCATTTGAGAAGAATGTTACAGCTGCCCAGCAAAAAACTAGATCAATTTTCACCTTTGTTAAAGGAGATGCCTTCTAGTAATTTAGAGGAAAAAAATGACTGAAATATATTTAGATGTTTGCAAAATGTATGAAACGGAAATAATATATAAGCTGAATTAGCATAAGATTGGAAAAATAGACAAAGCTTTAGCTATTCAGATGAACTGATAAAGCTGCAAAATCACAGATTGGAAAAAAGGCTGGATGAGCACGAAGCTTCTCAAGAACAGCTGTTTCAAAAAAATAGAGTTAGATGACAAAGCACACAGAGAAAACTAGAAATTTTCTGCTTTACCAAAGAAACTGGAAGAAATGGACTGCATTTATTTTATGAAAGTTCATATAAGCAACTTGAATGGTGTTCCAGAGCAGAATTTGTTCAATGAGAGGCCACATTGTGTGTAGGTTTCAAATCTGTTCAAGGGAAAGCAGATGTGACCTACATTAGTAAAGATCCAATCAAACCAGCAGAAACAGTACTGTTTTGGTGTAAGGGGAAAAGTATTAAAAATGTGGAACAGCAGGATATTTGTGGAAAATTATTCACTGTACACCAGGCAGAAGTGAAGTAGGTTTATCTGTTCGTTCAGGGAATGTTAAGAGGCAGGTGTGAGATTCAGGCTACTGTATCTGGCTTTATTCAGAATATTTTTTTTCCTGGAGAATCAAAGTTTTTTTCAAATGGAGAATAAGCAAATGAGGAAATAAAGTTTAGTTAACAAATGAGACTGTGTGCAGTAAGGGACTTTGGGACTTTACTTCTTTTTCTTTTGACAATAACAAAGCCCACACATATACTTTGCCAGTGGAACCTTTTCCATTTTTCCAAAAGAAAATGCTTGAGTGAGAGAAAAAAAGTGTAGGAGATGATTGGAAAAAACTGGAGTACCTTGGACTTGAACCAAAAATGTGGTATTGGAAGATAGAGAGGATCGGGAAGAAAATTCACAACTTTGTGAAATTAGAAATTATTGACTAGACAATAAAGTAATTTGTAAAAAAAAGCACAAATTTGCAGTAATTATTTTGGCATGCATTAATATAGTGGTACGAAGTAGAAATTTTGATTTGATAACAAAGAAAAAAGTATATTGTAACACAGGTGCTATCACGCTTTGCCACCTCATTGCTGCATGACACATAATAAGATCTGTTGAATAAGGCACTCTTGCCTTTAACCACTACCATTGGAGATGTACATAAGCAATGCATGTTAAATTCCTCTTGCCCTGCATACTAATTTTTTTTTTCATTCATTAGTTGTTAACTTTGCATGTTAGAAAGAATGGTTAGAGTATGTACCAGAAAGATAAGTGAACAGAATGTATAGGAATTAAGTAGACTGATGGAGGGAAAAGTAAAGAGAGGGTGGTTGGTGATAAAGAAAAAGAGAGGTTATAATAAGGTGTGGGTTGGAAGGTGGGATAGAATATGATAGCTAAGTGGGAGAAAGGTTGTTAAGGTGGGGAGAATGGAGTAGGTTTATGATGGTTTGGTGGATTAATGCCTATAAAGCATCAGTCCCATTAGATATTGGAATAGACATGTAGAATGTGACTTTGTGAGAAGTGGCTTGAGAAGGACTTTAATTCTGTTGACTGTGTTAATCTAGCAGGTGAACTGTATGGCATATGCAACGCATTGTCATCAATGTTTAGACAGACACTGAAACGAATGAAGAAGTAACTAGAAGTAAAACATTTTTGTTCTTATTAATGCTTCTGTAAGATTTCATGACGTAAATTGCATATTATATTGTAAAAGAATTTTGTATAGTATGCAGTTAAGGGTATTTTAAATGTTCGGTGGAGATGGGGGCTTATTAGTGACTGTTATGTATGTTAAAGATATCAAATCAAGAATGTATTTGTTTTGTAGTCGTACAATATCCAGGGTTTTTACTATAACAAGATATGAAGGGCTGGAAAGAAAATTCTTAGGCTGCTGGGGTTGGGGATGTAAAAGTGTACTGATCACATTATATGTAGAATTAGGATAATAACGTCCCATGTCCTATAGGAGTGAATATCTAGATCAGTGTCCTTAATTTAAGATATAGACAAGGGTTTTTTAAACAAACGGGTTAAAATTAAGATAAAATGGTGAAAGGCATGAGAATGGTAAGTTTTTCTAATTGCATTTGTATGTCATTAGCTATGTTTTCCATAAGTAAAGTATTTCAGTGGAAGACAAGAGGTCTACAGGTGCAGGCAGTTAATTGTGAGAGGTTTACATAGCATGCTTTGAGGGAAATGTACAAAAATTGTACAAAGATTCTTTCAAGCATTTACAAAGTCACTAGCTTTTTTTCCATTATCGAATGCTTTTACTTGAAGACAATATTTTTGCAAGTAAAAGCAATCACTCATGATCTGAACAGTGTGTGCTGAATGAATTGTACAAGGTATGGTGAAATTCACCTTTAACTATACATTGTCAACCAGTTCATAGAAAAAATTGAAGTTTAAAGCTATGGGAAGTCAATAAGTTCATAATTAGATCTGATGTTGCCGTTTTCATTCATTCCTTAATGAATGGGTCTCAGATCTGACTTGGCTACTTTTCTCTAGATTCTTGGATCTGACTCTTGAGGTCCCCCCTTTACACAAAATGCCCATAATAACTGCATTACCTTAGATCTCATTTGCCCTTTTAATGATTCAGTCAGGTTTGCATTCTCTCCAGCTCAGGGAGTTATTTCCCCTAAAGTAATGAGTAAAAACTTTAAAGTTTAGGTCTCTTATATTGCATATTACTTTTCTTTAGGCATCCTGTATTTACCTGCTTAGTTAATTCACCTTTTTAACCATCTTTTGGTATCTTCTTTTACCAACATTGATATTATTTCTACTTTTACTTCACCTTTATATCAGGTAGTCTCATTAATATTGCTGGTATAGCTATTTATATTTCTTTTCCTTCATTCCTTTAAAAAAAATCTCTCTCTAATTTTTCTCACCTTGCTGACTTTTGCCTTTTGGCATACTTTATAGTTATGGTTGAAAAGCCTACTGGTTTTAAGAAGCGCACTTCCTGTAGGCATAAGATCCTCATCTCTGATGCTCACAGGGAGTTCATTTATTGTTTAAGCCCCTTACATTTAGACACTTCTTGCACTCTATGCGCAGGTTTCAATGCCAGAGCTATCAGTGACTGACAAAATAAGCTAGTGCTTAAGGGCCTTATCCCTTCTTCTGCACCTTCTTCTGTTTCAATTTCAGGAGCTCAAACCCCCTCACAGAAATCTACATCTATGTAGCCCAGGGAGCATAGTAAACACTCTCCTGTCTGGTCTCCTAAAACTGCTCTGACATTGGATCCTTCAGCTAAGATACCCAAGCATTTTGATCCAAAAAACATGGATCTGACTCCTTCAACCTCCAAGTCTCCTTGTCTCCAGAGTCCTCACTTTTCCCCAGAGCCAGTGTCTCCAAGACTGAGGTCTCTTTTTTTTTTACAGGAGACACCAAGAAAATCATCTCAACCTCCTTTCGCTTCCTTTTCAAACAGGTCCTCCCAAAGTCTTTCCAAAGCAGAGGTAGATAGGATGAAGATAACCTTTCTCAGAATACAGATCCAGATGGGGGTTTTACCATCTCTGGCTTCCATCAGCTCCATGAGACTAAAGACTTCCTCGCATACCATCATTTCTCCTTCTCCAATCTGACTTACTGCTTCAAAGCCCTCAAATCTGATACCTCCAATAATTTAAGCTCCAGATCTGAAAATGTCTTCATCCTTGACTCTGGCTACTTCCCTGACCCATTCGGCTCTGACTTCCCTTGAGTAGGACAAATCTCAGAGCCAAAGTGATGCTGTCAGATCTAGGGGGATGCCTTTGACTCCGAAGCTTTCTGAACCATCACTTCCCCTCAGAGCCTCAGCACTGGACAGCTCTGCTTCAACTCCTCCCTCAGAGAGGAGGCTTGGGGGAACCCGGGTTTGTCTGAACTGAGAGTTTCAGCTTCAGCTAGCTTGACCTCTGCTCATCCTGCTCCCTCTGCCTTTGAGTTGGGAGAGAGGGCTTTCTCCCACTGGAGAGCTGTTTCATCTCTTACCTCCTCGGATCCTATCCCTTTTCCTCTTTCAGATCCTGTTTCTGAATCTCTTCATTCTACTCCACATGGGACAGCCAGTCTATAAGAATTTCCAGGCAATTCCAGTTTGGAAACTCCCCACCTCTTCAACATTTCTCCAAAGCACCCCACTGAAGAGGTCTCCTGGAAGAAGTTGTGCAAAAGGAATTTTTAACCGAGGACACTGATTTTGATGAAGAAGAAGGATCCCCTAAGCTCTCAAATAAATAAAAAAGGTGGTTGGTCCTCCAAAACCCCTTCCCAGGAGGAATAGGTGTTCCTAGAAGCCTTTGGGTCTGGCCCACCTATGTCTTGGGTCACCTCCCCCACTGGCAGATGAGCTTATAAAGCTTATCTCTCGTCGGGCATGGAAGGAGCCAGATACCACAGAACCAATTCCTTGGCATCCAGAAAAGATCATTGGTGCACCAAATTATAGACAGTTTTGCAATAAAGGAATCCCCATAGATGCTGTGGTAGCTACCAGAAAGGAGCTGGCTCAACAGAAGTCCTCTGTTCATCCCCCTAGGAGAGAATCTAGGGCATTGGACAGATACAGGAATTGAGGTGTATGTCTCAGCAACCTTTGCCTTATTTTCCCTTAACTATCTGGCACACTTCACTAGATTACAGAGGAACTTGATTAAGGAACTCTGTAACTCTCCCCCTGCGTCCATGTTGATGGAGAAAGAAAAGCCTTATTCTTCATAACTGGCCACCTTACAATCTATATCTAATGCATCCATGAGCCTACTCTTTCATGCAGCTGAATGTTCCTCACTGGATGCAGGTTCAGGGATAGCCATCAGGAGACATGCCTTGATGCGATTGCATGATTCCCTGGAGCCCTTTAAAGCATCATTCATCAATGCTTCCTTTGATGGATCTTCTCTGTTTGGACCCACCATTAAAGAGACACTCTCCTGCAGTGATCAAGATGGGAAGACCTTGTCTGGTGTGGGAATACTTTTTTCTACCTCCCCCTCAGAGACCCTTTTTTAGGAATCACCGTGGTGGTAAGAAGATGTGGTTCCAGGAAGCTCAAGGACCTTTCCAAGACTGACACTGAGATTTCTCTCTCAGAGGTAGAGGGGGAAATAATAACGGAAGATGCCACCCATGCAGAAGAGGGTGTCTGCAGAACAAAGGGTTCCACGATTCCTTCTCAGATAGACCCTTTGAGTGCTCCTAAAGGTTTTCCCAATTCTTCTTCTCTGGAGATGGTTGTGGACACTTATCTTTTGCACCCAAACACCCAGACAGCCATCAGAAAATATACGTGGGTGCAAAGGATTGTATCCAGAAGATATTTCAGTCCCTTTTTGCAAGTTCCCTCAGTGAAAAGAAAATGTCTCCCAGATGTTTCACTCAGTCAGTGGGAGTTAGCAGCTCTAGAGATTCAAAAGTTGCTAGACAAAAGAGTCATCCAAGAGGTCCCACCAGGCCAAAGAGGATCTGGGTTTTACTCAAGGTTGTTTTTTAGTGCCAAAGAAAACAAGGGACTTGAAACATATCTTGGATCTCAGTTATCTGAATCCATTTGTAAAGAACTCCAAGTTCGGAATGGTCATGATTCAGTCCATTCTGCCTCTGTTACAGAAGGATGACTGGATGTGCTCTAAAGATCTTCAGGATGTGTACTATCACATCAAAATGAACAGGAGCTCTCAAAGATACCTACACTTCTGGCTGGGAGCCAGTCATTACCAGTTCAGAACCCTGATCTTTGGTCAAACCACAGCCCCCTGGCTTTTACCAAGTGCATTGCAGTGGTAGCAGCCCATCTCAGACTGCATGGATTCAGAGTGTTTACTTATTTAGATAACTGGCTCCTCACAACGCCCACCAGGAATCTCCTAGTAAAAGCCAGGGATTACTTACTCCAATTATTTGAATTTCTGAGGATGACATTCAGTCTTTTAAAGTGCCATCCTCAACCATTTCAAGTCTTGAAGTCTATAGAGTCTCTCCTAGATATAATCAATCATATCGCTCTTTTATTACAAAACAGAATTCTTACCTTGAGACTGCATGTCAGACAGATTCTTTCCCACTCCTCTCCCCCTGCAAAAGCAATTCTACAAGCCTTGGGCTCGATTGCTGCAGTGATTATCTTGATACCTGCTGCTCATTTTCACATGGGAATCCTTCAGTGGACTCTAGAAGCACCATTTTTTGATAACCTTTGCAACATCCTATAAATCTATCTGCAGCTTGCAGGGACTCCCTACTGTGGTGGATTCAATCCAGTGAGATTTGTCAAGTGCTTCCAATTGTCCTTCCTCCCCCAAATGCCATGCTGACCATGGATGCCTCCCAATTGGTGTGGGGGGCATTTTTTTTTGGAAAGGACTGTTCAAGGAGTGTGATTCCCCAAAAGAGTCCAAACTGCATATAAATATCTTGGAGATGACAGCAGTCCTTTTAGAGTTACAGGCCTTTCAGAGCACTCTTCCTCTTGGGACAATTGATATCCAAATGGACAATATGTCAGTAGTTTGGTATATCAGCAAACAAGGGGGAGCCAGATCTTATCCCCCTTTGCCAAAAAGCATTGATAGTCTGGCAGTGGACGATCTCCTCCAGACTATTTCTTTTAGCAAAGCATATATCAGGGAAATCAAACATTCTAGCTGACAATCTCAGTTGGACTATCCTGATGTGATGATACAAGTGGCCAGTCAGTGGTAAAAATGATCTTCCACAAATGGGGTCAACCTTGCTATGGTATATTTGCCTCTCCCTTCAACAAGTGCAGCAGGTTCTTTGCCCTAGTTCCCCTCAGGGACAGTCAGCAAGAGATGCTCTCGCCACACCTGGCTCTCCATTCTCTTATATGCTTATCCTCCCTTAGTTCTAATCCCCATATTTCTCCAGAAAGCACTGCAGTTTAAGAGCAAGGTAATCCTCATTGCCTCCTTCTGGTCTAGGCAAGTTTGGTTCTCCTTCCTATGGTCTTACATAATACGTCCCCCTTGGACACTGGACCCATTCCAAAACAACTGTCACATCTGTCAGGGATGACTCATCCGGACATTACAGGTCTCAGATTGACCACATGGTTTCTCCAATTTCAATTATGGATAGACATACCCAGTTTTCCTATCCTGTTCACTAAATTTTATTTTCATCTTAGAAACCCACTACAAGAAAGATTTATAAGAGTAAATGGAAGAGATTTTACTTTTGGGCACAGCAGAGTCAGATCCTTTTACCACTCCAGTCCCTGATGTTTTAGATTTTATTTCTTCGATTTTTCAAAGTGGTGCCAGCTTCTCCACCATTAAAGTTAAACTGGTAGCATTTCTAACTATCACATCAGAGATAATGCTTCCCCATTAGCTTCATCCAGGTTATGTAAAACGTTACTTAAAGGTGCCTTTTTACTTAGACCTCTGATAAAGGATCCCACTCCTGCTTGGAATTTCCCTTTTGTTTTACAGAGTTTAATGCAATCAACCTTTGAGCCTTCTGCTAAGTCAGATCTCATATTTCTATCCTGGAAAACAGTCTTTCTTGTGGCTATAACTTCTGTAAGATGAGTTTCTGAGCTGCAAGCACTCTCTTCCAAACTACCTTATTTTATTTTTCACAAAGATAGGGTTAACTTATGTGCGAATCTTTCCTTTTTTACCCAAAATTACCTCTGAAACAAACATCAATTAAGTGACCAGTTTGCCAGTTTTCTTTTCTAAATTTGAAAACAAAGGAGAATAGATGCTTCACCTTTTAGATGTACACAGGCAATGTCATTTTTATCTCCATAGGACAAAAAAATTTAGAAAAACTGACCAATTGTTTTCTTTTCCGGTAGCAAATTGGGAAAACCAGTATCCAAAACTATCCTAGCCAAATGGATAGCAGTATGTATCTCTCATGTTTATTCTTTGAAAGGTGTAACCTTGCCAAAGCAGCCAAAAGGAGACTGAACTAGGTTGATGGCTCTATCAATTGCTTTTTGGGCCAGAGCCTCCATTGATGATGTTTGCACTGCTACCACTTGGTCTAATGCTCATGCTTTTATTGCTCATTACAAGTTGGATTTCATCTCCATAAATAGGGCTGTATTCAGTTCAGTGGTTCTTCTGGACATCCTTCTATGAGGGACACACAAGGTTATCATAGATGGGGACTCTCTCCCATTCATTGAGGAATAAATGAAAATGGCAACATCAGATGTGGAAGTTATGTACTCACCATAACTATGCACCTGTGTTGTCCATTTTCATTTTTCCTCAACATCCCCCTGTCCTTGTATTTGGGAGTGACCTGATGAAGTTTTTGTTAGGAGCCACAGTTCCTTTTTGAGCCCCTATTCAATTATTATACTGTTTCTCATTATTATTATTGCTATACTTTATATTTTGATTGCCCTATAGTATCAGCAAACTCGATCTGAGGTAATGCAGTGGTCAGGAGCATTATGGGTAGAGGAAGCAGTTCAAGAGTCAGATCCAGGAATCTATAGAAAAGTGACCCAGTCAGATCCAAGTGTCAGATGGGCTAATGACCAGTGTGGAATTTCTAAGTCTGGAAACAGGGTATATAGATAGCGCTATTGTGCCTTACAGGTTATTTTAAAGGGTGTATGTTAGGGCATAATTTAGTGGCTGCCTTTATCCATCAGAGACATGGGTGTCATACAAGGGGTGAATTTCTGATTTTCCATCCACTGATCCAGGTTTCACTTGAATATGGTTAGGAAACCTATTCTAGAAAATGAGGATTTTCAGAGATGTATATCTGTCCCTCTGATGTGTCCTATTTAAGTTGCAAACAAAGTTTAAATCCTTAGATCTAGTAGTTATAGTGCTATTCATTTTGTGGATATGCAAAAGGTACATCAGAGTTGGATTGAAGGATGGTATTCCAGGTATAAATCACCTTTCAGCAGTCTGTAGGAAACAGGGTAAATAGGTAGGGCTATGAAGTGATCTGCATAGGCATCATGTGGATATTCCAACTGTTAAATGTGCCTAGTCAGGTGTATACAGAAGGGGGCATTATACTTAATGATGGATCTGATGATGACTGAGTACAGTGGCATGATGATTTCCCTGGACCTATAAGTTGAATGATATAGAATGATTTTCTTTCAACCTTAGGCAAATGTTGGTCGTAAGATAGGTTACTATCTACAAAAGTCCCCAAATCCCTGACTACTGTATCTACTTTTAGGAGTGATTTATCAATGAGATAGTTTCCCTGGGGGGCCAGCTTCCCAAAAGGTACTATTATACATTTCTTGGCATTGAGTTTAAGCTGCGACTTTGGCGCTAGTCATTTGTCTCTGTTAGACTTTCCTGTAAGATATCTTTGGGAAGTTTCAATGATTGTTCCTAGTTTGAAATCATTTGCAGACTTGGTAAGCTAAAGGCCATTGACAGTGGCCTTGACTTTTGAAAAATAGATGCCAAAGAGGAGCAAACTCAGCACATAACCTTGGGGGACTCCACTGATGAAAAGCCTCTGTGGCAGTGGTCTCTCTAGTCCTAACTTCCTGGGTCCTGTCTGTGAGCCAGCTGGCTATCCAGTGAGTTACACAGGGGTTTAAGCCTAATTCTATGAGTTTGTTTACAATACCCAATTGTGAGTATTGTTTGAAATGCCTTAGCTAAGTCAAGGTAGACAGTATGCGCCATTTTGCCGTCATCCATTGCCTTGTTGACCATCTGAAGGAAGTCCACCAGGTTCAGTAGACATGACCTGCCTTTGACACAAAAACTGGGCTGAGTTCAGTGTTTGAAGGTTTCCTATGTCATTTCTAATTGTTTCCATGATAATTCTTTCCATAGCTTTGCATATGCAACTAATCAGACTAATGGGTCTGTAGTTCCCGGGATTCTTTGATTGTTTGCCCTTGTGCAGAAGGATGACCATTCCAGTCCTCCGTTTGTGTGTTACGAAGACAGTACTGCGACTATGGTTGAATAGTGACTTCAGTGGTCCTGATTCGTCATATTTCAGGATATTTAGGAGGCATCCTGGGATATTATTAGAGCCCAGTGAAGCTGTATTCTTGGCCTTAAGGAGCACATCTAAATCCTGCTCCCTACTGACAGCTGTAGGGATTATGTTAGGTGGTATTCCTGAGGGACTGGCTGGGGGTGAGATGGGGATAAATTTGGAGCTAATTTGTCAAACAGATTTGCTATATTTCCCAGTTCCATGAGTGTGGCTGCATTTACTGTCATGCACTGCTTTTGAGGTTTTGGACACAGATAAAGAAGACCTTACGGTTGCCTTTAACTTGGGACACTACCTTTATCTGAAAATTTGCTTTGTTTGACTTAGTTCTCTTAGTTACCTATTCAGTTTGATGAGAGCATTTTTATCCTATTTGGTGTTACACTTCTTAATTTTAGGTATTACTTTTTCTTTGTTATACAACCTGTTTAATTGTGGATTCCACCAGGGTGGTTTGTTTTTTAAGTTAGCTTTGGGCTTATGTCTGGTAGGCACAGGCGCAGCAACCTCTTTTCAAGCATTATCATGGCTGTACAGGGTATCTGTGAATAATTCTGCTTAGACTGCTGAGTTGTATGGGTTTGGAGGGGCTTGAAGTTTTGACAAGTTATCACATAATAAAAATTAGATCTCATTTTCCATTCCATCCGTGACTGAAGGAATGGGGTTCAGATCCAAGCCCTCAGATATGACACGGATTTTGTAAAAGTTCGTGGCAACCTTGAACACTCAAACTTTTCCCTAACCCAGAATGCACCATCCCCATTACCTCAGATCTCTTTTGCTGCTTTAAGCAAAAAGAAGTGGGTGATTTTAGCTCTCGAGCTTTTTATAAATTAAGTGTGTTATTGTAACTTTTTAAACTGTTCTATAAGTTTCTTTTCCCTTACCCTTTCGCTGACTTAGTGACTTTAAAATTTCCTTTATTAACTTTTAATTTTTGCTCAGAATGTACTTTGTGAAAATCCCAGGAGATTTTCATTTGCATATATTTCCTTCTGTCTGCTGTTAGCTAATGTTTAGGTCTATGCTAATTTAGCAGAGACCTTACCCTAATGTCTAAATGACAAAGTATGTTTTAGACCATCAGTGAGAGTCAGTTTAAATCTTGTCTTTTTCCCCTCATACCTTTCTTTTCTTTCATCCTTCAGAAAATTCATGTTAATGCAAAACCTGAACCTTCAAAGTTTGTAAGAGCAAAGTTTTAAAAGTTTCTCTTTTAAAAGGTTCTTACTGTAAGAGACTGAGAGTTATGATTGTTGAGCAGTGATTGCTTACAGAATTTCTTTTAACAAAAAATTAAACAAACTCGTTTCTTTTTTTTCAGGTTGAATAAGGTTATCACATAATAAAAGTTAGTTTGCCTTGGAATAGTTTCTAACTGTTGCAGGGTTTGCTGGGGTTACAGATGTGATTCTAATTTTAAAGGAGACTGCTTTGTGGTCTGACTTTACCAGAGATGACATGACACGGGGACAGTGCAGCATTCTCCTGTATTTGAGAGTACCAAGTCTAACATTTGTATCTCTGTTAGGCATATGCACTAACTGGTCCAATATGTTTGTGTTTACAAAGTCTAGGAATCTCAGCTCTTGCAAATTTGGGGTCACGTAGGATTCCCAATTTATAGTAAGATAAACTCCCTCTTGACCAGGGTATTTGGTTGACTAGTGAGTTTCTAGGAATCTCAGCACTTGCAAATTTGGGGTCACGTAGGATTCCCAATTTATAGTAAGATAAAGTCTCTCTTGAGCAGGGTATTTGGTTGAATAGTGAGTTTCTCCAATAGGTCTAGGTATGCGCTATGGTTTCATAGGACATTAAGGGTGACGTGTAGTTTGCTAGGATATGGTATGGGGCTTTGTCTATGGTAATGTGGACCTGTTTGAACTCCAATGTGTTACCCTGTTTAACCAATGTAGAGGTATGCTTGTCGTTAATGTAGATCAAGACTCCTCCACCTTTAGCCCCTGTCTGTGCAGTTGCTGGTCTAAAAGTGTGGAAAGCACTGAAGTCTTGGACTACTGGCATACTGTCTGTGGCTTTAAACCATGTCTTGGTAACTCCACAAATGTCTGCACTTTCCAGGGTTAGAAGGTCTTGGAGGGATTGGAGCTTCTTGTTTAGACTCCTTGCATAGAACAATAACACCTTCAGAATTCTTTGGGTAGATTTTGCTGTTTTGAAGATTTGTTAATTTGGCTTTTTTGGCACTGCCAAAAAGGCTGTATGGGAAAGACAATGTGTAGCTAATATTTGTTAACCTAGAAGGGAACAGGTGCAGATCATCCTTGGCAAAACGACATGGTTTACTAATCATGTCCTCCTATGCTGATAAAAATTATATTCCCCTGAATGACAGCAAAAACTAAGCCAATTATTAAAGCCAGTCATCTTCTGTTGCCTCCCCAGCAGCCTTAGTACTTAAAATCATAAAGGCCATTCTGTCCATGTTATCATGGAATGGAAATAGTCTTATAGTTGTAGACAAAAAGGAGATTATTAAATTATATTAAGAAGTATTTGATACAAATAGCTATGCTGCAGGAGACACATTTGAATAGAAATGAACATTTGAATTAGACACAGTATTTCAAGGTTAAGACAGGCACTGGGTGGCAGTGAAGAGTTACCAAAAAGCTGGGTAACTACAGCAGAGCTAGTAAGGGAGATGGCTAGAAAGGTGCTTGGTATGACATCTGAACAGAGGAAGGACGACAAGGAGACATGGTGGTGGAATGAGGAAGTACAGGAGAGTATACAGGCAAAGAGGTTGGCAAAGAAGAAGTGGGATTGTCAGAGAGATGAACAAAGTAGACAGTAGTATAAGGAGATGAGGTGAATGGCAAAGAGAGAGGTGGTGAAGGCTAAGGATTAGGCATATGAAGAGTTGTATGAAAGGTTGGACACTAAGGAGGGAGAAAAGAATCTGTACCGATTGGCTAGACAGAGGGACGGAGCTAGGAAAGATGTGCAGCAGGTAAAGGTGATAAAGGATAATGAGGGAAACCTACTTACAAGTGAGGAGAGTGTGTTGAGCAGATGGAAAGAGTACTTTGAGGGGTTAGTGAATGAAGAGAATGAGAGGGAGAGAAGGATGGATGATGTGGGGATAGTGAATCATGAAGTGCGATGGATTAGCAAGGAGGAAGTAAGGATAGCTATGAAGAGGATGAAGAATGGAAAGGCTGTTTGTCCAGATGACATACCTGTGGAAGCATGGAGGTGTTTAGGTGAAATAGCAGTGGAGTTTTTAACCAGATTGCCGCAATGCACTATAGGGAAAATAAGGGGGCATTTGGATAATATGCATGAATTTAGAAAGGTTGGAGTTAACTATTTTTTGACAATTTAAGAGCACCAAGACTTTCAGCACAGCAACTTAGGCAAATAACCAGAGGTCCTATACGGATATTTTAGATATTTTTTAATTTTTATTAAATTTTGTATAAAGCAGAGGAATGTGGTAGCCAAGAAAAGGCTGAAATGGAAATATTTATAGATGACTTAATTATGCTAAGGTTAGAGAACAGATTCAGTTTGACAGTTAACAGCTAAGATTTCCATTATGGTGTGTATCAGTTAAGAAAAACAAAACTAACAAAAAAAGTTAATTACTGGAGTTTTGAGAGAAATTTTGCTCTACAGGTTTGGTAAAAAGGAAAGTTAATCTTCATGAATGTCTAAAAAGGGGGGAAAGAGCTCCATTCATTCACACAATGAAGTATGATAAAAAATATATAATGAATGGCAAGAGGGAACATTATGTGAAGTGGTTGTATGCCAGTCAAGAAATGACTATCAAGGATTTTTTTCTGTAAATTAAAATTAAAGCCATGAACTCCAGACTGGATAATTACATAAAAGAGAATAAAAAAACTGTACTCTGATGTCTGAGAGTGAGATCTCTTAGAATCATTAATAAGAGAGAATATGGAGTTAAAAGGATGATTGACAACAGCAGAAAGTAAAACAGACTTCTTACAAGATTCATTAGTAGACCAGGGGGACAAGGTACACAGAAAGAATATTAGAATAAGTGGTATATTGGGTAGTCTGGAATATAAGGAATGCAGGACATTTATCAGGAAACAAATAGCCCCTTGGACACAGTTTGCAGCATCTGCAATTAATTTAAATGCTCTCACAGAACAGTATGGCTGTAAGAGAGATCAGGTCCTAAAAACCCTAGTTACGTTCTGGTGCACTGTGCCACATCTCGGCTGAAGGACAAAATCCTATAGCTGTTGTGGAAGCTGGGAACCCTGCTAAGCTGTGGTACCAGCAGAGTCTGTACTAAGGATTATTCAGTCCCAAAGAGAAGATGTACAGCTTTTGTACCAGCTTATAGGCTTTTAAAATGATGGGGATTTGCTTTAAATTAATGTACCTGTTCACCCTTACATTTTTTTTCCATAGAGGTCATAAGATGATTCACACCCCTGAGAAGCTGATATCAGCTTTGACTGGTGTAAAGCAGTCTTCTTCAGAGCACACATCAGAGAGGTTGGGACCACTACCCACAGAGTTTGACCAACAGGCTAAATGAGTCAGGAGCTCATTTAGACTGTTGGTCAGATGAGCCGAAAACTACTCAACTCCATTTACATTCTTCTTTCCACTATTTAAGAATATAGGATCTTCAAGGACAGGGCAGATGTTTATATGAGCAAAGCAACAGGATCAAGGTAAAGGAACAATGGAGTAGTGATTTGCAGTGGCTCACTTGGATAATATTGTGGACTTATTTGGACTAATTAAATAGTCTTTAACTCAAACTGTAGCAGTAGGTGGGGCTTTTTATTCTGAAATTTGAGTATGTTGTTTTTGTTCACTAGCATTGGGGTTATCCAGGAAGATTATTTGAATGAGGGTAATGCTGTTTGTTGCTTATTGATAGGATTATTCAAATTTGTCTTCAGAGAAGGACTTGAGTTTAGAGGAATATTTGACCTCCTAACTGCAAGTGGCCTGCTTGATGATAACTTGAGTGTCTCTTTATATAAAATGTTATTACTGCAAGTAAAGTCAGGATAAAGTTAATCTCTCTTCCACATGACTGTTGGTATGTCCCAGTGTGGGAAGAAGGGTTTTCACACTATTAGGATATGGAATGATTTGTTGTCACAGGATACCAGTCTGATCCCTTTAAATTATTGATAGAGATTATATAAAATTAAATATGCATTTCCCCATGCTACAAGATCTTCGTAAAGTTTGGAGTCAAACCGTTTGCTGTAAATAATGGGTAAAAGGGCATGTAGCAACAAGTTAGGTGATTCACCATCTTGGCACTTATGCCATGACCATATAGGGATTTCTGCGACCAGTCATCTTAAGAACGTGTTGGGACATGGTAGAGTTGCCCACCATTTTGAGTACATTTGGTATATAACCAAAACTCCATGCGATGCAGGTTTATTAACTGACATAGTTCGGGTTCGATCCTCGGATCTGACTCAGCCTTTACACTAGCTTGTAGCCTCCTAAAAACTCTCAAGCTCCTTCCTTAGCTATAATGCACCAACCCTTAATATATTTCAGATCTCGTTTGCAGCTTTCACATCTAGAAGTTGTCTCCTTCAGCTCTCGAGTATAGAGTGGGAGATAAATCTTTTTCAATATATTATTATTCCCTTTTTCAAATAGTTTATTTGTTTAATATATAATATTTTCTTCTGCATCTTTGTACTTTTATGCTCCTTTCATACAGTTGTTATTGTATTTTTTTCTTCCTACCATTTTTGGTAGGCCTAGTTTCCTTCCTAAACCTTTCACACTTTGTGTGATCTAAAATCACCATTGCTGGTGTTATCCTTTCTATCCATTACACTTGCTGTAACTCCTTATTATCATTGGTGATACCATACTTTCCTGTACTTTCTTGGTAAAAAAAAAACAAAACAGTTGTATATTTTTGTTTCTTTATATTGCTGACAGGATGTCTGAAAAAGGTCCTTCAGGATTTAAAAAAAACATAAGAAGTTGTGGGGACAGATTGCCTATTTCTGATGCCCATTCTCTTTGTGTCTATTGCTTGAGTCCAGATCATTTAAAAATAGACTGCAGCATTTGTAACAAGTTCAATCCACTTGCTGTTGTGGACAGGAGAAATAAATTAATACCAAAGGGTTTGCTGCCCACCTCTTTTTCTGAGGCCATCAATGGGGCTCAATCCCCCAAACAGAAAACCAAAGACCCATTGAAAAGGTCTAAATCTTCGGAGTCATCCACCTCTTCTTCCTCAGAACTTCCTAGGAAAATAAAGAAACCGGATTCAAAACTTTTCACAATACAGCCGTCTTCAGATCCAACAAAAACGTCGTTGGATCCAACTGTCTTGGATCCAAAGCTTCTACCCAGGATTACTTACTTCCCTAGTTTGGACCCAATGCCTTCCAGACTATCTTCCCCCTTTTTTGGAAAGGCGCTCTAAATCTCCATACCTGGCATCTTCTTATTCCTCCAGGAGTCTTATTGAAGTGGATATGGAGCAAATTCAGATGGAAGTTCGTACAACTTCTACCCCCTTGGGTCAGGAAGCACAGTCATCCACTTCTCCACCCATTACTGCTCCTTCTCTAATCCAGCCGGTTTTAGAGTCCTCAGATGCAAATGTTCAGGGTCCATCTAGTTCATATCCAAAGAAAGCCCTTTCTTTGGATCCATATACTGCCCTGAGTGCACCAGCTCCAGCATGCTCAGAGCTGGATGACTCTAGGAGTTGAACCATCCCTGTCAGGTCTGGGAGGCTGGAGTTGATTCCGAAGTTTTCAGAGCTATCTCTTCCTCTTGGAGCTTTGGTATCAGTTTCTGCCTTGGGTGGGTTGCTGACTGAGTGGAGGTAAGTGATGGGCCAGAAACTTGCTTTCTAAGCTGCGTTGTCTTCCTTTTCTCTGGGGCGATCTGCCTTTGAGGTTGGGAAGAGACTGTTCTCTGCTCTGTCAGGACAGATGGGTCCACCCTTTACTTCTGAAATGACCTGGTACTGTGAGCTTCTACATTCTACCCCACAAGGACAGCCAGCCCAAAGCTTCCAAACCACCCAGCAGGGTATGATAATAAGACCCTAGGAAGAGGAAGTGCAAAAAAAGGCATTTGGACTGTCCTGAAGAGTTAGTCACTGATGATACTGATTTCGATTAAGGAAAGGGTCCCCAAAATCACCACCTGATGACGTATCATTTGGACGCATTCTTCAGATCCCTAAGCAGAAGGGTGACTGTCTTCCTAAGACCCTTCTTCAGAGGAATCAGTATTTCTGGAAGCCTTTGGAGCTCACCCATCTACCTCCTGAGTTACACCGCCTGCTGATTAGCTCATTGACTTGGTCTCTAGGCAGGCATGGAAGGAACCTGATATGGTTGAGCCAGTCTTCCAAGAGGCCAGACCAGATTCTGGCTCCACCAGTAGGGAGAGAGTACTGTGGTAAAGAAGTGCCAATAGATGCCATGGTTGTGGCGGCAACTACAAAAAAGGAACTTGTGGAACAGAGTTCCACTGTCCATCCTCCTGACAGAGTGTCTATGGTGATGGGCAGATTTGGGAAGAGTGTTTATGCTTCAGAGACTTTTGTACTCAGATCGCTGAACTATCTAGCACACTTTGCAATGCTACAAAGGAATTTTATTAAAGAGTTATTGAAATCTCTTTCTGGAACTGAAACTGCTGAGGCCAAATCTTTAGTAACGTCTCATACCCTACAAGCTATATTTAATTTGTCCACGAGGCTTATCTCACATACTGCAGAAGGTGCCTTAAGGGCTGTGGGTTCAAGTATTTCTCTAAGGAGACATGTCTGGATGCACCTGTGTGATTTTGAGGAGCCCTTCAAGCCCTCATTCATCAATGCTTCCTCTGGCAACTTTTTTTTGTTTGGCCCCACATTTAAGGACACGGTCTTCAGGTGTGAGAAAGATGGAAAAACACTGCCTGCAGTGGGCGTGTGTTTTTTGACCTCTCACCCGGATATCACAAACCTCAAACTAACAGCGTGGTTTCTTCAAATTCTTTAATAGGCAGAGAACCAGTGCTTTCTTCCCCTGTTCATTCCATACTCAACTAGGAAACTCTACAGGCGGAAATGGAAAAGATTTGTTTGTTGGGCAAAACAAAATCAGATAGACCCCATTCCCAGCTCCAATTCAGTCTGTTCTGGAATTTTTGGTGAGTTTGTTTAGTGGGGGTGCTAGCTCATCAACTATTAAAGTCCAACTTGCAGCAATCTCTAACTGTCATGCAGAATTTCAAAATTCTTCACTGGTTTCACTAAACTTTGCAAGGCTTTTTTGAAAGGTAATCTCCTGGTAAGACTTTTTTATAAAGACCCCACATCACCATGGGATTTAAATTTGGTACTGAAAGCCTTAATTTTTGCTCCCTTTGAACCAACAGCTAAATGGGATCTTAAATCCCTGACCTGGAAAACTATCTTTTTAGTTGCAATTACATCAGCTAGAAGAATCACTATAAGCATTATCTTCGAAGCCTCCATATTTGATTTTTCATAAGGATATGGTCACGTTACATACCAATGCTTCATTTCTTCCTAAGGTGGTGTCAGAATCCAGCGTCAACCAGTCCATTAATTTGCCAGTATTCTTTCCAAAATTTACAAATAAAGAGGAATATATGCTGCACTTATTGGATGTTCACAGACAATTACACTTTGACCAACGCAGAACAAAAGAGATTAGGAAGACATATCAACTATTTGTTTCCTTTGCACATTTTAAATTGTGTGAATCAGTTACAAAGGTAGCTCTAGCTAGGTCAATAAAATTAATTTAAGCTTGGAATCTGATGGAGTCTCTGTTTTAGAGACAAAAGTGCTTATACTGCCATTTTATTGGATTCTTATTAAAAAAAACTTGAAATGTCTGCTGGTGCTGGACAGCCTCCTGTTTGTTGTTTTTAGTTTTTGTTTGTATTGTGAACTCTAGCTAGATGGTTGACAGATTGAATTTCATTTATCTATAACAAATTGAATCTCTTTTTACCAAAGCCATTAAAAACTCACTCAGCTAGCTCTATGGCAGCTTCATCTGTCTTCCAGTCTAGTGCCTCTATAGATGATATATGTGCGGCTGCACCTTGGTCAAATCCTCATACTTGTATCACTCATTACAAAGTAGATCTGGTCTTGAGGGGAAGAGTAGCCTTTGGCTCAACCATACTCTAGAGAAATGCTGCATTGATTTTCCTTATGTGCAAGTGTACTACTAGAGCTAGTGGTTTCTTATTTGAATATTGAATGTGCAAGAGAAACACTGCACTGATTTTCTTATGTGCAAGTGTACAACTAGAGCTAGTGGTTTCTTATTTGAATGCTGAATTTCCTTTGTGGGCTCGAGTGTAGTGCATTTGCATTGCTGTTATTTGAAGTGTGTGTGTGTGTAAATTGTGTGTGTGTGTGTGTGTGTGTGTGTGTGTGTGTGTGTGTGTGTCTGTGTGTGTGTCTATGTGTGTGCAAAATGCCCCACTTAAGTATAACTGGTGGTAGGGTTACGCAAACTCTGTAATTTGGGTACAAGAAGCAGGAGCCTGAAGTGTCTACCCATACCACCACTTGTGATTCAAGGAGTTAAGTCCATAGTTCTCAACTGCCCAAAGTTTCACAGAATGTCTGGAATGTTTGGTTCATACATTTGGTCTGTTCCTCTTAAAAATTGTGGTTTTCTGGCAAATCAGCGGGAACTGAATTCACTAAATAATGATAGGCATTTAAGTTTCAGTCTTCCTATCTTTCAGGAAATGCATGGTAACACAAAAATTTTATTTTAGCAACTTTCTAAGATTGTATAATCAGTGTTTTTTGTAACCCCCCCCCCTGCAATAAATTTTGTATTTTACTAGATTTCTTGTGCTGCATACTTCTTCAGGGGAAGAGAAGTGTAGTGCTGCTTATGCAAAGTCGGTGTGTGTTGTTAGTAGCACAACAGGTAGTATACTTGCTTTTGATGCAGAAGGCTGTGGGTTATACTCCCACAGTATGTAGATGGATTGCTGATACTGTACTGTGTTGTACTTTTAAAGAAGGTAGATACTGCAGTCCTGTGAATGTCCTCTTTCACAGAGATACTTAGTAACTATGAACCTGTTTCGGTTTTCCATCCATTCGCTATTGCAATATTATTAGCTTATCATGTTTTTAATGTTACATAGGCAATTTATTCTTCAAGGGCAACAGGCACTTTATTTGTAGATGAAAGTAAATTCAGTTAATTGGTACACTTCTCTGCTTTGAAATAACGGATCGCATTTGCCAGAAAACGCTCATTCTGTAAATCTGCTGATTTGCTCTGCTTAAATCCAGCTCATTTATTTTCTGGCTGTAGAAGGATGAAGCAGTTAATTTTATTTTTATAAAAGAAAACTGTATTTTAGTTTTGCAGTTTGCACAAGTTCAAAGCTTGATACAAGTTTAAATATTATAAATAAAGCACTATTCTGTTTGTTTTGTTTCATGATCATATTTTGTCTTATTCAGGTTTGCGTTTAAAAGTTTGTATCCCACAATTCCATTGGAGTGGGCATGGTTACATAATTATGTATGCAAATTTTATGTTGATCGGCATACAGATTTTTGGCCAGTTGTACCTATTTTTCATGGGCTTTTGTCCAGATTTTTCATGATTCCAGGTTGAGGTAGGGTAGCTGGGCACTGTGTCCCATTAGTTGAGGATTGAATGCAAATTGACAACATCAGTTAAAGAAGTTATGTACTCACCATAAAGTTCCATTTGTGTTGTCCATTTTCATTCTTCCTCAACTCCCCACCCACCAACCTCCTCCTTTTTTAATGGATGGCTTCTGGAGGAAAGAAGCTTCAACTACATCAATGTCATTTGTATTGAACTCCATTTATGGCATATCAGACATAGTCTTACCGTCAAGCAGCAAACAAGATCTGGGAGATGTTAGGGGTTGGTGCGTTATGGGTAGGGAAGGAACTCAAGAGTTTTTTGAGGCCACAAGCTACTGTAACAACTGGGTCAGATCAGAGGATTGGATCTGAATCCATTAGTTAAGGAAGAATAAAAATGGACAACACAGATGGAATGTTATGTTTTATAAGAGACTCAATTGCATTTGCATATTGTAAAAGTCTTTAGAGTTGTATGCTAAACAGTTGGTTGCAGGTTTTAATAAATCGGCTTTGAACTTAAGACACAATTTAATGTAGAAATTGTTATTCTAACATTGGTGAGCCATCCAGCTTTGATGTAGTTTTTGACACTTATAAGAGCCAACAGATATTCAGTTCTTTAACCGCTACTAGACCAGTTCATTGTTGATGTCAACTATGGTAATTTGCCAGATGACAATGAGGTACAATGAAGACATCCATGGAAAAGGCTTCAATCTGACAGATATTTCAGAATGACCATGACAATAGAATTGTTTTAGCGACACTGTGACATTTGCAGAGCCTGATCAACTTTGCACCTTTTTTGCAGTGACAGTAAGACTTTTCAGCAAACAATATGGAAAAATATAAATGTTTAGCTACTAAATGCCCAAAGACTCTAAAGACTAATGTTAAAAATAACTTTAAAGAAGTTTGTCTCCAGTTACTCACTTGGTATAATGTTGATAAATGTAAAACAGTTTGGTATAGTAAACACATATCAATGACGCATGTTTAGCACAAATAATTATGGGTTTTAATCAGTATGTAAAGCAGACTGACTCTAAGGTTTTCAATATGTTATGTACTAGGTGTGAAACAGAACCAGCTATGGTTTGTAAAGAGTGTGGCAAATATTAGATCTGTCTGGCCATGAGAACTCACCAGATGACAAAACATTACTGGACACTTTACCACACGCATTGCCTGTCATGCCAGTTACACAACCTAGAAAAGATATACAGGATTATTTTAAAATGTACTTCAATTTTGACTTTGGAAATACAGCTGATCTATTTGACACATAGTGCTCTGAATGGGAAACATTAGCACAACGGCAATGGGATGCTGGTAGAATTACACCCATGCTACAACAAAAGTTAAACCAGAAAGTATAGAACACCTTAAAATTAGAAGATGTCACACTTCAAGGAATGTCACACATGTAACATTGACTTATTTAAAAAGTTGCAACATACACTGGAAGTCTTGTAATCTGACATTTTGGCATTTCAGGAAACTGCAGGACAGGGAGTGCAGTTGAAAAAGAGTGAACAGGCTTTAAATAAGTCTTTATGGGATAAAGCAAGTTTGCTAGAAAAACACCTAGAACAGAGGGGTGAAAAAGAATCTTCTGTAAGACAGGAAGATCTGGCAGCTGTAAATACACCACTAGATTTATACCAGCAATCTAGGCTCTTGCGGATCATTCCTCGGTGGGATGATAGAAAAGCAGTTTTCTATAATATACTTACTTACTTTTAAGGAATGGGTGGCAAACACTGGAGAAGGGAGTGGTCTGACTGGTTGGCAAAGTGTTTCAAAGTTTTTATACCCATATGTTATGCCAAATGTATTGAAACAGAGAGACTGTATATAGCTTCACCTTTGGCAAGGAAGGATGCAGGCAGTACTACAGGAATACACACAGGGACTGCTGCTGACTACTAAGCAGCTTGAAAATTTTAATATTGCAATTAGTGACAGACTTTTGGAGTAGGCAGAACATTTTAAACTTGCTTTCCAAACAGTACATAGATTGACAGGAAACAGATCTCATAGATGTGACTGTTCATAAATTCCTGATACATAGTTTTTTGGAATGAGTAAAGCGAGTCCCAGGCAGTATAAAATCCATACATGAGGAGGGATCAGAGACCTTAGAAGAAGTGGTAAGAAGGCTCGTGAAGGGGCACAATAAAAGGAAATACAGACACAACCAAAATTATCTTCAGTATAGAAGAGACAGAAATATGTGAAGTAGGCAAAGGAAGGGTCCGACAGTGGAATCAGAGAATGGAATATCATAGGGCAATATTGGCACCACTGTGTGAGGAGCAGGACAGAAGACAAAGGTAAAGAATAAGATTAAATGACAGTGGTAGAGAAGTGCAGTGTTTTTTTCTGTAAACACATGGGACATGCTAAGTAGGAATGTGATTATTATACCAAATGGAAAAATAAACAAGTACAGAAGGAAATATAGCCATCCAGTCAGACAGATAAGGATGAAAATGACACCCAGGGTAAATCTTTTTATAATGTCAATAGGGGCAGTTATAGGAAACCGGTTACGGACGAAAAAGGTTATATCAGAGTGTGATAGACAAGAAGGAGCAGATGCAAGATCAGGAAGACCCACCTTATAATCCAGATATAAAAAGAACACAAAATCTGGCCAGGGAAATAAATCAGGCAGTATGCATTAATGATGATAGCGAGGAACAAGAAAGGGAAGGGACACTTCACTTGGTGGAGGCAATTACCCCCACAACATGGAAGATAATCAAAATTGTAGATACTAGGGATGTGATCCCATCCAAACTTCATGCCTGATTTTGTTTTCAACAGGCACAGCTAAGAGACCATTAATTGATATCTGGGTGGATGGGCAACTTTGAACAAATGTACTGGTGGATATAGGAGCTGCGGTGTCAGTTACAAATTGATGACTTAAAATAGATTACAGTAAGAAAACAGTTATTTCAGGATTCAATGGAACATCAGTAATAGCAGTAAGCAGTCAACAAGTTCACATTCAGTTCAAAGAAGGAAACAAAACAATACAGGCAAAATTTCTGTTATATCCTAGTTGTGGCACTAGTTATAGGAATGGATGTTCTATCCCATTTAGGAGTTATATTCAATTTTACCAACAATATAATCCTGCAAATGGAAACCGTACCACAACAGACAGTGCCATTTATGGTTATAGAGGTACAAACCACTGATAAAAAGGTACATAATATTCCTGATCTGACATCAGAACAGGAAGAGATTTGGCTAATATTTTTGACAATCTCTGGGCAAAAAGTAAAACAGATTGTGGAAAACTGCAGAAAGCTATGTCATCATGGCCACCAAATGACAGACTGCCACCATTCCAAAAGCAATACCCTGTTCCCAAATAAGAGATGGAAGACATGAGGCAATGTATTACAGAATGTGAGAAAGACAGTATAATACAAAAGGAGCACAGTGCAACAAACTCGCCAGTCTGGCCAATGAGGAAAGATGGTAGTTACATGTTGGTAATAGACCATAGAAAGGTAAATGATGGCATACTCTGATGTGCACATTTAATCCTGGGTCCACTGGAGCTGGCAGCTAGAATAAAGCCCTTTAGCCAATGGTTTTCTTTGATAGATTTGGCAAATGGAGTTTTTGCAGTTCCATTACAGGAAAAGGACTGGATAAGATTTGCTTTCACGTTTGAAAACCAACAGTATGTAATGATGAGATTACCAGAAGGTTTTTAGAACAGCCCTGTCATTTTTCATCAAATCGTGGCTAGGATATTACAAGAATTAAAACCAGGAGAGAAAGTTTTACAATACATAGATGATATCTTGGTTCAGTCAGACACAGTAGAACAAGACATTGTCGTAATTAAAAAGTTTTTCGGGCATTGCAAAAAGCAGGGTTAAATGTGAATCCAGAAAAAGTGCAATTTTTTAAGACAAGAAGTCAAATTTTTAGAGGTAACAATAACAAAAACAGGTAGAACACCATGCAAATAGGGGGTAGAGGGAATTTTACAGCTACCTGTGCCAGTTAATATCTCACATAGGTTCATAGGTTCATAGTTTAGTACTAAGCCAATTGCCCTTGCGAGCCATTTTAAGCCTAGCCAGTTATCCTTTGTGAGACTCAAACCCTGCACCTTGTGTTTGTAAGGCAAACACCTTAGCCATTAAGCCACCCTCCCAACCCCAAATGATGTTGTGCTTGCTTTATAGGTTCATAGATAAGTACTAGGCTAACTGCCCTTGTGGGCCATTTTAAACCTAGCCAATTATCCCTAGTGAGACTCAAACCCTGCACCTTGTGTTTGTAAGGCAAACACCTTAACCATTAGGCCACCCTCATCTACACAAGTTTATGGGAATAATGAATTACAACAGATAATTTATAGAGGATTATGCACCTTTAGCAGCTCCTGTATATAAAATGCTTATTGATCAAAAAACTTCCATAACCTTGCAATGGATGGAGGTATAGCTAGATGTGTTCAAAATGCTAAAAGCAAAGTTGGCACAGATAACAGAGTTAATACCACTGAACAACAAGGTAACATTTTACCTACAAGCAGCTGCAGATCCTGAAATGATTTCAGTTGTTTTGTTCCAACACTGGTTGTTAGGAAAGGCTCCAAGAACAGTGCAAAACTTAAGACCCATAAGGTTTTGCAGCAGAAAGTTATCACTGGTGGAAAGGGATATCATCCATGTATATAACTTCTGGCTATATATTGGGGAATCAAACATATGGAATACATAACCATGTTTTCTAATTTAATAGTCCAGACACCACATCAGTTGGCAAAATGTTGCTGTATGCATCAGAGAAAGCGAAAATAACAGAGGGAATAAGTCAAACAATTTTCTGTAAGTGGCTAACAGTATTAAATACAAAAAAGATTTACACTGAAGTAGCCCACAAATATTACCTGTCAAAACTGGCAAATTACACAGGAATTGAACATGATTGTATGGAGAGCTTAGAATAAGCAGAGTTGTCTCCCCTCAAAGCAGAATTTGATCTACACATTCGTATGGCTTATGTAGATGTGGGATCAAAGAAAATACATAACAGGTTTTGCGGTAATAGATCCTACGGGCAGTTCAGAAGACATACAGATTAAACTACTGGGATACACGTCAGCTCAGAGAGCAGACTTAGAGGGTAAGTATGTCTTAGCATGATATTACCCAGTTAATATTGTTAGCGACAGTGCACATGTCGTAAATTCACTCAGGTTACATATGGCAACTTGGGCACAACAAGGTTTTACAGTATTTTGTGTATGAAACACAAAATGTGTTACAGCTCACCTATGTACCATACTTGGTAGGAAAACAGTTAATAAAATATAACCACCAGATATTGGGACATGTAGGTAAAGAAAAGCTGTGGGCAATAGTAAAGGAAAAGTACTGGCATCCAGATTTTAAAAAAAGCTGTGTAAAGCAGTGCAGGACAACTGCATCACATGCTACAGAGAAATCCAACGGTTAAGAAAACACAGATCTGATGTTGTCAATTTTCATTCTGTCCTCAACTTATGGATTCAGATCTGATCCCTTGGATCGGACTCTGCTGTTGCTTAAGCTCACAGAAACCAAAAACTGTTGACCTTCTCCATTACCTATAATGCACCAACTCCAAGTACCTCAGATCTCGTTTGTCGCTCTATGTGAAAGACGTGGTGACAGTTAACTCTCAAGGAGCTAAGGCTTTATTTTTCTGAATTTATCTCCTGTTTTACAAAAAAAAAACACTTTCTTTAATTCTCTTACCTTCCATTTCACAGTTCTTTTCTGATTAAAATGTTGTCTGTCCCTTTTCTTCAACTCATACATCTCTGTACCTTGAATGCTATCTTTAGTTTTCTTTTCCTTTTTCTACTCTGTATAGCTCTTTTTTGCCATTGCTGGTAATTTTCATTTATCTGTCTGATTTCCCCAAAAAAAAAAAATCCTTTATTTTTACTTTGCTTAATATCTGGTGTTTTCCTGTTAATTGTTCTAAAATGGCAGAGAAAGAGAAAGGCCCAGCTGGGTTTAAGAAATGTCTTAAGTATTGGCACAACATTTCATTTTCTGATGCCTACTTGTTATGTGTGTATTGCTTAGGACTGCTTCATCTACAAGAGGACTGCTCCATTTGTCACACTGTTAACCATAGAGCACTGGTTGAATGCAAGAATAAGATGATTTTAAAAGGGTTACTACCTTCTTTCGGAGAGGTGTCATCTGGAGCTATGTCCACTAAGAAATCAAAAAAGCCTAAATCTTCTTCTCCGAGCCCTTGTACATCCTCTTCCTAGGCTTCAGAGCAGTCAAAGAAGACACCTCCTTCTTATCCGACCTTCTCTTTCAGATTCTACAAGAAAAAAGTCTAAAATATTGGATCAAACCTCAACCTCAGATCCCAAGCAAAAGAAAAGAGCTCCATCAGATCCAACCTCAACATTGGATCTGAGACTAAAGAAGAAAGATTAGTCACATCAGACTTCTTTGGAGTCAATGCAAAAATCATCTGTTTCAGGCTCCAGTGTCTCTTATCTCCGAAGGACCAGATACTGTCCTTTGGTGGACCCAGTTCCCTCCAAGGTTTCTTCCCCATTTTGGAGACCTAGGTCCCCTTCAATAATTTCTATTCAGTCTTCCAGGAGTCTAACAGAAAAAGATGGGAGAGATTAGTAAGAAGAATTCATTTAGTGCAGAGTCTCATGGGTGTTTCTTCATCTCCTACCCCTTTGGGTCAGGAGGTCTAATCTTCCATTACACCCCCTACTAGCTCCTCTTCTGAATCCTTCCATGGTCTAGTAGTCCATGGATCCAAGCCACCCAGCTCCATCTGCCCCAGATCTGAGAGTACCCTTATCCTCAGATCCGAGGTTTTCTTTGAGCACTTCAGTTCAGTTGGATCCGGAGAGCTCTCAGTGCCAAGGCTGCCCTTTTGGATCCGATGTGCTGGAGTTGACTAAAAAGTTATTGGTGCTGTCCTTGCACCTCGGAGCCTCAGCAGCGGTTTGTTCGGCTCCAGCTTCTGCCTCAGGGAATTGTCCTTCGAGCAGGGAAGGACGTCTATTCAAAAGCTTGCCATTTTGGATCAGAGTCCTATCCCTCTCTGGGAGGGTCTGCCTTTGAGGCCATGGAGAGAGCGTTGTTTGCCTCAGAAACACAGATTGTTCCTATCCCCTTGGATCCTCTGTCTGCAGCCATGACATCTCTGTGCTTGGTATGTCATCCTTCTTTTCCACAGTAACAGCTGGTACTGAAACCCAAGGCTTCCCAACAGGGTATCCCAACTTCTTCTGCTACCTTCTCAGAGGAAGTTCCCAAGAAAACGACATGCAAGAGGAAGCACTTGGACTCCCCAAAGGAGTCTTTTACCGAATATACAGACTTTGATGAAGGTAATGGATCCCCACGGTCACCTCCTGAAGATGTCTCATTTTGAGACATCCTTAAAATCTTAAAACAGAGAGGTGGCTGGAAGTCAAGCAACCCTTCATCTGAGGAGTTTCTATTTCTGGTGGCTTTTGTTACTGGCCCATCTACCTACTGGATGACTATGCCCGTCAATGAGCTTATTGAGTTGATCTCTTAGCTGGTTTGGAAGTATCCTGATACTACTGAACCAGTACCTTGGAAGACAAGCAGTTTTGGGCAAAAGAGGTATCTGTTGATGCCATGGTTATGGTGGTGGCCACTAAGAAGGAGTTTGCTGAGCAGAGTTCCATTGTTCATCCCCCCAGTAAAGAGTGTCAGATGATAAACAGGTTTGGGAAGCATGTTTATGTTTCAGCGACCTTCGTCTTAAGGTCACTGAACTATATGGCACATTACACCAGGTTACAGAGAAACCTGATTAAGGAACTTTCTGACACTCTCTCAGGATCCATTTCTGAAGAAGTGCAAACATCTGTGACTTCTCAGTTGGCTACCTTGCAATCGATTTCCAGTTCTTCCATGAGGCTCATTTTGCACATAGCCAAAGGAAGCTAAAGGGCAGCAGGTTCAGGTGATTCCATAAGGAGTAAAACCTGAACGCACTTATGTGATTTTAGTGGAGCCCTGAAATCTTTGTCAGTGCTCCTTTTGATGACACATCTTTGTTTGGCCCCAAAGTAAAAGACACATTATCCAGGTGTGAAAAGAATGGAAAGACCCTGTCTGCAATGGGCGTATGTTTTTCCACCCCTCAAATAATGAGGAAGTGGAAAATTGTGGTTCAGAAAGTCCCAGGGACCTTTCCAGACACACTTGAAGGTAGTTCCCCCAGGGGAATAAGTGGGAACTCCAATGGTAGACACCACCCCCACAGCGGAAGTAGACCACAAAACTAAGTGTCCAAAGATTCTTTCTTTGGCAGACCCTTCCAACATTCCTGAAAGGAGGCCCACTTTCTCTCTTCTGGAGGCAATCGGAGGTTGACTATCACTGCACCAGAGAACCTGGCTAGAAATAACAACAGATACTTGGGTTTTGAGGGTCATTTCCAGAAGTTATATAATACTATTTTACCTTCTTCCTCCATCTTCAAGAAAAATCCCCAGTGTTCCACTCAGTCAGAGTGAACAAGCAGCAATTCAGGTACAAAGGCTGCTAGAAAAAACAGTCATCCAAGACATCCTGCAAGACCATATAAAATCTGGAACTTACTGAAGATTCTTTTTAGTGCCTAAGAAAACGGGACTGGATACGAATTCTGGATCTCAGCAAATTAAATAAGTCAGTTCGACGTACCAAGTAGCGCATGGTCAAGGTTCAGTCCATTCTCCCTTTTTTGTGCAAGGGTGACTGGATATGCTCGTTAGACCTTCAGGATGCGTACTATCACATAAAGCTGAGCACATGATCCAGAAGGTACTTATGCTTCCAGCTGGGAGCCAGTAATTATCAGTTTAGAGTTCTGCCCTTTGGTCTCACCACAGCCCCCAGGGTGATTACCAAGTGCATGGCAGTAGTTGCAGCTCACATGAGACTGCAGGAGTTCTGGGTGTTTCCATATCTGGATGACTGGCTCATTTCCGCCCTGACCAGGCATCAACTATTACAGACAAATGACCAGGTTCTCCAGATATGTTCTCTTCTGGGGATAACCATAAACTATGAAAAATCTCAACTAGAGCCAGTTCAAGGTTTAGAATTCATAGGAGCACTTCTCAGCACAAAATCAGCCATAGCTTCACTGCCTCCTTCAAGAGTTCAGACAATAAGATCACCAGTCAGAAAAATAATCTGCAGTACCAGGATTTCAGCCCGTTTGGTTATTCAAGCTCTGGGTTCAGTGGCAGTGTTTATAAGTCTAGTACCATTAGCCAAATTTTATATGAGGATTTTACTGTGGATGCTAGCAGCACAATGGTTGATGCACTGCCAACCAATGTCAACTCCAGTATGACTCACCCACACATGGAAGAGAGATCTCAGGTGGTGGGTTTAGTTGGATCAGGTTCTATAAGGCCGTCTGTTCATTCTCCCTCAGCCCAAGGCCATAATGACCACAGATGCTTCCCAGTTGGGATGGGGGGGCATTATCTGGGGAAAACAGTCCAAGGTACTTTGTCCCTCAAAGAGGCCAACTTGCATATCAGTGTCCTAGAGATGAGAGAATTGCTTTTAGCATTGCAGGCCCTTCAAGGTGCTCTACACTCAGGGACAACTGCATTTAAAGGGACCATATGTCAGTAGTTTGATACATCAACAAACAAGGAGAGACCAGATCTTACTCCTTGAGTTGAGAAGCACTCTGGATGTGGCAATGGGTGATCTCATCCAACCACTTTCTTATACCACTCATATTCCAGGGAAGTCCATTGTGATAGCAGACAAGCTTAACAAGTGCATTATTCTACCTCATGAGTGGTTTCTCAGCAAGAATGTGACTGAAATGATTTTCTGCCAGTAAAGCCAGCCTTGCTATGATCTTTTTGTCTCTCCCCTAAACAAGAAATGCAGTAGCTACTTTGTCCTAATCCCCCCACAGGGGGGAATCACCGAGAGATGCTCTCCTTCATGATTAGTTCCCCCAGTTTACTTTACACTTATCCACCAATTCCGAAATACCTTCAGAAAGCTGCCATGTTGAAGAGCAAAGTCATGCTCATTGCACCTTACTGGCCTCAACAGATTTGGTTCCCCTTCCTTTGACCTCACTTACTTTTTGAACCTTGAATTCTGGATCTGACTCCAGACCTCTTATCTCACCTGACAGGCATGATCTATTCAGATATACCAAGTCTCAGGCTGAACACCTGGCTTTTCCAATTCCATTAATAGTCAAACAACGTATGCTGTCTTCCTCTGTTCGATACATATTTTCATTTTCTGTAAACCTTCTACACATAAACTCTACTCCAGTAATGTAGAAGGTTTGTTTACTGACGCATCAAAATAATAATGATCCTTTTTCAGCTCCAATACATAACGTCCTTGAATTTTTGGCCCTACTTTTTAAACCTCGACAGTTAAGGTCCAATTAGCAACAATATAAAATTTTCACATTGGATTTGAAGGTTCTTCTGTTGCCGCTTATAAGCTCTGCAAAGCCTTTTTGCGAGGTACTCTTCTTTTAACGCCTCCTGTTAAAGACCCTACTCCACCATGGGATCTAAATCTGGTACTGCAGGCACTTATCCATCCCCCTTTGAACCAGCAGCTAGGTGTGACCTTAAATATCTTTCTTGGAAAAAATATTTGTAGTAGCCACTACTTTTTCCAGACGAATTTCAGAGATTGAAGCCTTGTCTTCAAAACCACCATACTTGATCTTTCACAAGGATAGAATTACATTACGAACCATTGCACCCTTTCTCCCTTAGGTGGTGTCAGACTCTAATATCATCAATCAGACCATTCATTTGCCAGTATTCTTTCCTAGATTTGTTAACAAGGGCGAACACGTGCTACACTTATTGGATGTTCACAATTGTGTGTTTACCTACACAGAATGAAAAACTTCAGGAAAACTGACCAGTTATTTGTTTCATTTTCAGAAATAAAGTTAGGGAAACCAGTTGCTAAAGTAACTTTAGCCAGGTGGCAGACTGGCTGTATTTCTTGTGTTGACTTACCAAAACTGTTACAAGCTCATTCAACTGAATCCATGGCAACTTCTTCAGCTTTCCAATCTAGAGCGTCCATGGATGACATGTGGAACTTGGGCTACTTTCCATACCTTTGTTACTCATTACAAATTGGATCTAGTCTCCATAGGTAGAGCATCATTTGATTCAGTAATGCTTAGGAATATCCTTCCTTGTGTCCAGCTAGGATTTTAGATAGCTGGGGACTCTGTCCCATAAGTTGAGAACAGAATGAAAATTGACAACATCAGATAAAGAAGTTATGTACTGACCATAATGTTCCATCTGTGTTGTCCATTTTCATTCTTCCTGAACTCCCCATCCTCCAATCCCCATCCTTTGAAAACTACTGGAAGAGTGAGTGGTTACGGGCATCACTTCCCTGTTAGTGAGCTCCAGATATGTCTGCTAATCTTCCTTTCTGCTAAAGTCAGCAAACAAGATCTGAGGTACTTGGGGTTGGTGCACTGTGGGTAAGGAAGAAGCTTGAGAGCTTTTGGTAGCCACGAGCTTTAGCAATGGCTAAGTCAGATCCAAGGAATCGGATCCAAACCTATAAGCTGAGGAAGAAAGAAAATGGACAACACAGATGGCATGTTATGGTGAATACATAACGTTTTTTTACACAAGGTACCTGAAGCAGATGGTCCATGGAATTCTATTCAGACTGATTATGCAGGTCCAGTGCCTCCCTCCAAAAGAGGTTATCAATATTTACTGGTGATAGTGGATGTGTTTTCCAAATGGGTGGAAGCAATTCTGACAATAACCTGTATGGCAAAAGCAATTGTAAGTGTGCTGTGGAAAAATATCTTTGCACATTGGTTATAGAGTCAGACAATGGTCCACAGTTCTGCAGTAAAGTAATAAAAGAGTTATGTTCACTGCTGGAAATTCAGCAAAGATTTCATGTGCCATATCACCTCCAATTTAAATGCATGGTAGAGGGAATGAACAGAACCTTAAAGGAAAGAATAAGAAAAATGTACAAATGTGAAAAAGGCAAAAAATTGGGTGGACCATCTGCCAGGCCTATCAATGGGGATCAAAAGAACACCCAGTTCAAAAACAGGAATATCACCACATGAGGTGATGACAGGCAGATAGATGCCTTTGAGTTTCCTTTGGGATTCAGAAGTTAGGACCAATAGGCCACTGTTAGAGGCAGCTAACCACCAGGAGTGGCTAGAAAATATAAAGAGTGTATATGATGAAATAGCAAGAGAACTGGCATTTCACTTATGGACAAAAGTTCCAATATAGCCCGAAAAGGATCAGTTGAACATAGGGTTGATAGTCATGATAAAGAGATTCTTAAGATCAGGACCTTGGGACAGTAATTGGGAAGGACCTTATGAAATTGAGCAGCAACTGGGACCCTTAGTATGCAAGGTAAAAGGCAAGAAAAAGAAAGGAAAAGGAATAGTAGTACACAGGGATCATTGTAAAGTAGTGAAGGGAGAAGAAAGGGAAGAGTGAACTACCAAAAAGATAAATAATGACAGTCACTTGTCTTTCAGATGGTGATCAGATATTTTTTCTGAATTCCGAAAGCAGAGAGGAACCAGGAAGACAAAGAAAAATTAATCAGTTTGAAGGAAAAATTGGGAAAAATGGTTAAAGCTATTAGCTATAATGCACATTTGTATATATGTTTAGGTTCATGCATTGAAAGGGAGACATATCAGGCAAATGAACCTTGGGTGCCACAGTTCAGTACATTCACAGTATTGCAGTTTCTTTATGCAAACATTAGTAACAAAATCAATTGTTGG